>NC_060285.1:30193838-30321024 GCF_021613505.1 Equus quagga
AAAGTAAAAAACAAAAAAAAACACAAGGTAAACAGAATAGGAGTAGAGACAATAGTTGATAAGGATTATCAGCAAAATTTTGGAAAATGAAGAGGGAATAGATATGTATTAGCTGACATTACAGATCAAAGTGGAAATAGAAGTGCTTATGGAGGAGAATAGCAATGAGTAAGCGAAACCCCAGGAAAACCCAGGAAAGGGGTATCAGTTACCACCCAGGAATCGGCAAGCTGAGTGAAGATGAGGCATCATGCTGAATACAGGGGAATTCCACATTGGGAATGATGAGGTCCCCTAACCTCCTTCCTTTGATGACCTCTCAGTTTGCTGGCAGCCAGGATTATACTACCAGGATATCTCTTTTTATCTCCAGAATATAAGAAAAGAGTATTCCTCTCTAGGAAAAATAACTAGCCCAAGAGAATGAAACCCACAGACACTGATATTTTGACAGGTCCCATCACCCTGCAGCAAAGCTGCCCATTCAATAAACTTGAACTCTCCCCTCAAACACACATACTCGCAAACACACAATCACAGAGCCTCAAATCAGCTTTGTATAGTGCCTCACTCTAAGATAGAAATATACATCAAGGTGCAATGGATATTCATGGAAATCCTCTAACATGGAGCAGAGAAACCAAAATAGAGAAACAGAGATAATGCAGGGAACATGAGGTAGAACTAAAATAAACCAACAGAAATGAAACTCTCCTTATTATTCTCAGAGAGCTATTCCATCCATAAATTAAGAACAGATAAACTTTTTTTTTAATGAAGCATTAGGAGAATTATATGCTGCTCTTGGAAATTGAAAACATAACTTTAAAAAACGTTTTAAAGTCAATGGATATTTACAGATTACACTGAGGAAATCTAGAAAATAAAATAAATACCAAAGAGCAGGGAAATAGGAAAATAAAGACAAGAAGATTAGGGTGGCAATCCATGAGGACTGACATCCAAAAAGGAGGAGTCAAGAAAGAATGACTGGAGAAAATGGAGGGTAAGAAATCATCAAAGAAAATTCCTCACATCTAAAGGAATGAGTTTCTTGATTGAAAGAGCCCACCACATCTCCAGCAAACAGAATGAAAAAAGACCCACACCACAGGATATATTATTGTGACATTTTGAATCACTAGGGATAAAGGCCTGAAAAGCTTCCAGAGAGAGGGGAAAAAAGCAAACCAAAATGGCATCAGACTTCTCAAGTGTATCTCTGAAAGGGAAAATACTGTGGAGCAATGCCTTCAAAGTTTTGAGGGGAAAAGATATCCAACCTGGAATGCTAGTCAGACAAACTATTAATCAAGTGTGAAGAGAGAATGAAGACATGTGAGAGGATGTGGAGTACATTCCAGGCCAGGGGTCAGTGAGAGTCAAACCCTGAAGCATTGCGCATCATGGTGGCTTGTTACAGAGTGAATACTTGGAGGGTGAAGGCAGAGTCATGTCAATGAGATGTTCATTTTCCTACTTAGCCCAGGGGAATTGCTGAGGACTTCAAGAAGGAAAGTGACATAATCCAATTTCTGTTTGGGAAATCTGGTCTAGTAACACTGGAGAGACTGGGTAAGAGTTGAGCTGTGTTAGTGGCAGGTGGAAAAACTATATCTAAACACAAGTTGATGTGGGCCTGACCTAAGGTGACAAGCAATGAGGAAAGAGACCAAAGGACTGACTTCCAGGTAGTTACAGAGATAGCATCACCATTAGGTGTTTGGGATGTGGATGTTCAATGGAGTGGTCTAGGGTGACTCCCAGGTTTGCACCATAGGTGACTAGATGAATGATAATGTCTCTCCCTGGCAAGAGGGAAGGATCTAGGGGAAAGGAGAGTTCAGTTTGGGACGTGCTGTGTTAGCATGCAAACTTTCTCTTTCACCCTTTGCTTCTGCTTGGAATTCCACCTAATCCTTCCCTGAATTATACTAATAGAAAAGAAAAGATCATTCACAACCTCAACCAAATTCACATTTTACATATTTTTGTGTTCCCTTCCAAACCCTGTCTACCTGCATAATTTTACATAGTTATAGCCATAATAGAGACATAATTTTATACTCTGCTTCTTTCACCTAAAATATCTTTAAGTATACTTCTCTGCTATTCCATAGTCTTTATAATTGTCATTTTTATGACTGCATTAAATCAAGAGATGCTTTCTTATTTTACTTATCATTTCCGCTATTGTTGGACATATAGGCAGTTTCCAATTTCACTGTTTTGCTGAATAATGCTACAATGAGAATCTTTGTGCACATATCTTTGTGGTGTTGTTGTTTTTCGTGCATTTTGTCTTTGAGGATATTAGGAAACAGTGATTTTTCTTTAGCCTCGATGTAGTACTACAACTCAAAAATGTAAAAAAATTTTATGGCTGCGTTTTGTTTTGCACAGACGTGGGAACATTTTTCCATGCCAAATCTCTGTCCCTCCTGGGCTTCTCTCTGCTCACAGATGAGAATAAGTCAGTGATCACTGACTGACCACATAATAAGTGATGGCACTGTCTTCTACTGGCCCAGGGCCTTGCTCCGGTTTCATCTGCTCACCTCTGCCACTGTGCCGTACTGTAGAACTGCACCCTCGCACCCCTGAGGGCTTCAAACCAATGGCACAGCTGAACTGTCCATCTGGCTTTGGTTCTGGTGTTTACCACTGGGGGTAGGTGGTGTACACTGGTCTACAGGTTACCTCGATTCTCAGTTGCATGCAGCTTGTCAGCAATTCTAACCTGTGCCCATGGCCAAGATCTCCTACCCACTCAAGTCCAGCTACTGAACTCAGTATGCTGAAGAAGAGGAATCAGACATCATGAGAACAGTAAGACCAGTTCAAACTTTTAGTACCTCTCATTTAAAAATGCCCTTCCTGGTTTCCCTCCCTGCAGTGTTTAAGGTCATGGACTCCACAGTCAGGTTTGAAGTTGTGTCCCCTTGAGCGAGTTTGGTTAGCCTCTATGTACCTCAGTTTCCTCATCTCTAAGATGGGAGTGTATGTGTAAGTGCTTAGAACGATGCCTGGCACATGGGAAGTCTTCATAAGGATTTACCATGATTAGTCCCCTCACAGCCCTGGGGAAATTAATATAATTGGCAAGGGCCCCTAAAAAGGCATAACTCTCATTAGAAAATGATAATAGCTCACCATGTAGAGCACTTGCATGAGTGGCACTGTTCTAGGGACTCTACACACACTGTCTATTGAAACGTCTCAACACCACCTGAGGCAGGTTCTATGAACCTCGTTTAAAGATGAGTAAAGTAAGGCACAAGAGTATTACACATCTGCCTGAGATCTCACAGCGGGGTCAAGAAACAGGGATAGAAACCTAGGAATGTGCTTCCAAGGATGCACTCCTAACCACTAGACATATGGCCTCTCTGAATAAAGCAGCAGAAATTTAGTGGCTCATGAAGGCGAGAGTGGCTAACAAATTACCCCTCTTTAGCAATGTTATTCCTTTGTTGCTGCTCCAAGGGAAAAAGTTGAGTTCCAGGGCACTAAAAACTATTTACAGCCTCTACCTCCCACTTTCCTTGGGGCTTTGAACCGCATCCAAATTGAATTCAACGCTTACAGTTTTCTGATGCCATTGTGAGTTAATGGTTCTTTTAATTGACATCTTATCTCCCAGCTGTAGTCTCTGTGGCTCTTCCTAACTCTCAAAGTGTCAGATCAAGGGATATGAGGCTTCAGTAAATCTTTCAGAGTTTCAGATTAATGAGAAGAAAAAAATGTCTGGTGTCAGTTAAATTATAATGTTCTGTAGTTCTGTTTTAAATTTCAGGAGACCGAAATGTGTTTCTAAATAAAGAAAAAAAATACTTTGTCCTGTGCTCATTATGCAGACGAGAAACAGTAAAGAAACATCTGCATAGTTAGAAGATGAGAGCCCCGGGAGGACCTTGTTGAATAAAAGAATTGATACTAATATTCTGTCTATGTATGAATGTATTGCTGCCAGATCGCCACCACCGGCAAGGGCTGTGTTGTGAGAGCATTTGGTTTCCAGTACAGACGAGGTGAAGAAGTAGGAACTGCTGTCATGGAGAGAGGACAAGACAATCGAGATAAGTTTTGGAGGCCATGGCTGCCTTTGAAAAGGGCATCTCAAAAGTTCAGGAATATATGTTAAGTGGAGAAGGAAAGAAGAGAGAGGATGGAGCTGGAAAGGTGAGGAGAGGTCAGATTATAAAAACTTTGTAAAGCAATCCAGTGTGCTAAAGAAGGTGAATATTTTCCTATAGAAAGTGGGAAACCACTAAATGATTTTATGCTGACATGACCAGCATAAAAAAAAATGGATTTCTGGTTAAAAATGATCTTTCTAGTTGCTTGTGTACGATGGAGAGAGGGGAAGGAAAAAAGTAAGATTGGATACCAAAAGAGGGTAGAGGGCTATTTGCAAGTAGTACAATAGACCAGGGAAATGATGCTGCAGAGGGACCCAGGACTCAGGCAGCAGCAATGGAAATGGAAAGATGAAAGATGAACTTGAGAAAGATCTGGAAGGTGGGAAGGACAAGTTTCAGTGGCAAATTACATATGCTTTTTAAGGGGTATGGGAATATTCTAGGAGAGTGTTTCTCCATTTTTAAATCCATGATTCCTTTTTAATAAACACAAAACCTCATATTGGCCCCTCAACAAAATCGTTATGTACCCCTTTAGCAGAGCATGCTCCGCCCCAGCACATAAAACTGACCAGAAAATATTTTGTCAAACTTTATTTTGACACTTTGTATTACAGTAATGGGAATTTTTTCAAATGTAAACTTACACATTATAAAATAGAAATGTTCAATCTATAGAATAATCTAGAGAGATTGGTCTTCCCCCACCCCCACTAGAGTCAATGCACTAGGATGGCTCCTGGGTTTCCAGCTTGGACAGAAAGGCCAATTGTGGTCCTTAAAGAAAATAGTGAATACAGGAAAAGAGGCTTAAGGAAGTAAATATTGAGTTTAAAGTGAAGCAAGGTGATTCACTAAACCGAAAATGACTGGAGAGCAGGGAACACTTCTTCCTCCTGAATAACCCAAAACAGTGAGTGACTGGCCCATACCTAAAAGGAATGTTTTTAATAAAAAATATGAGTTGATCTGAATTAAAGTGCCTGCTGGACATCTAGAAGGAGACTGAGTAGGAGAAGCAGAGTTAGAGCTGTGGAGGGAGGTCTGAAGGGAGATAGATAGTACTTTGGGGTGATAATGTTATAAGGAAAGTGGTTTTTAAACTTTTGCTCATGCACCATTTAGAAAAACTAATGAAAGCTATCGATTTTTCCCTGTATACATATACACAAAATATGTACATACAATTTCTTGGACGTTCATTAACCTCCTGAAGTCTTACTTGCATCCTTTAAGAATTTGCAGGACCTAGATCAAGAATCTCTATAACCAGTGACAGTTGAGTCTTGGGTTAGGTCTACCCACTCTGAGATGGGGTAGGAAGAGAAAAGGGCTAAGGACAGAGCCTGGGGGAAAGGACAGAGCCAGGCAGACAGGAGCAGACGATCTTCAAAGAAGAATGAGCACAGTAGTCATAGAAGTAACAAGGAATGGGCATGAGCGGTGCCATTAAACCAAGGAAAGACATTCTTTCAAAGAAGAGGAGATGGGGTCACAATGCAGAGAGACATCGTAAGATGATTAAAAGACATCACTTGGATTTGGGCATTACTGGACACTTGCTGTTTGTTGCCCAGTTTTTATTCTTCTGCATTCTGGAAAGAGAATTCCAAATTTCCTCTGAGAGCTCAATCCCCTGCTTCACCCATTCTCAGCCATATAAATTGTCTGGGATTGACCCCAGCCCTAGTTCCAGAGGTCCGCACCTCCCTGCCACAAGTGATAGGTTCAGAGATGGGCGTATAAAGATGGGCTAGGTGAACCTTAGGATTTTATTGGAAATTCTGGGACACTGGGACTCCAGATGTGAACAAGAAAGCAAAGGACTTGTGAGCTGCTAGTGGCCGTCTCGAGACAGAAAACCAGAAAAAAGCCAGGTCGTTGGTCACCTTGATAGACCACTGGATCAAGCTTTTCCTAAAGCTACTCTAGCTCTGAACATTTTAATTTCATGAGCCCATTTCAATCAGACCTGCTGATACTTTTGACAGGAAGCATCCAAACTGATGCATGTCTTTGCAGAAACGGTCTCAGTAAAATGATAGTGACAGAAATAAGACTACTATCAGCTAATGAATGACTGGGAGATGTAATGCTTAGCAACCCAAACTACATGCTTTATTTCTAGCAGATTTTATTGTGGCCATTTAAAATACAACAGAAGTGTTTTGTGTTTGGGGGTTTTTTTTCTGCGTTTTTCCTCCCCAAATCCCCCCAGTACATAATTGTATATTTTAGTTGTGGCTCCTTCTAGCTGTGGCATGTGGGACGCCGCCTCAGCGTGGCCTGATGAGCGGTGCCATGTCCACGCCCAGAATCTGAACCGGGGAAACCCTGAGCCAGGGCAGCAGAACACACAAACTCAACCACTCAGCCACGGGGCTGACCCCTGGGTTTGTTTTGTTTTAAATATCTTTCCTCATATAAGCTTTAGGAAACATCGAAGAACAGTGTATTCTCCTTTGACTCCTTTTCTAGGACATACATGATAGCCCAAAATCTTAGAAGAAGAGATAAGTGATTCTTCCCCTAATTTATTAACATACTTTGGTTAGTCAACATTGAATTTTATCCACCACCTTTCCTTCCCCCTAATATTAAGCTAAGCAGTGTAGCTCTGTTGACTTCATATTTTCCTCCTCAAAAAAGCAAATCTAAACATTCTGGAAGCTCCCTATCCAAACCTCATTATCTCTCGCCTCAACTATTGAAACTGCACACTACCGTGCATCTTTGTCTTCATTCCTGCACACTTTCACTCTAGATTCTGCATAGCAATCAGAGTGATCTTTCTTTAAAACGTAAAGAGGATCATATTCAAAATTTTCCACTTGCTTCCTACTGCACTTAGAGTTAAATGTTTAATAGGGTTGCTTTGAGAATAAAATTAGATTATATTTGTAAAGAGCTTAGAACAATGCCTGGAACATGTATGCATTCAATAAGTGTTAGCCTCAGTATTCCTTGCTGTTCTCTCTGCTTGAGACAACTTTCTCCCACCTTGCCTGCTTAGCAAACTTTACCTTCTTTAAGATTGACTTCAAATATCTCCTCCCCTTTTCTAAGCAAAGACAAAGACTTTCTCCTCTGTGCTCCCCTAAAACCTAGTTCATACATTTGTAATGAAATTTACTGAATTGTTGTACAATTATTTATTTACTGATCAGCATCAGTAAGCGCCAGATAATTTTGTGTATCCAACATAATGTCTGTCACCACATGGCTGACATGTTCTATAAATAAATGAAATTACATTCTTGTTGCCCTTTGTCCACAGGCTTATAAGTCCCAAACACTGGAAGATTATTTCTTCCTCTTACAGAACCCCCATTCTACCTTTCCTAACTGGGACTGTTTGTTATAATGGATTACTAACCATTACACCTACCCTTTGTTATGGTTTCTGACAGGTGGCCAGATGTAAAAGTGATCTTTACCCGTCAGTAATACCAATGTCACTTGTTCCACATGTCCTATTTGTGCCAAAGAGGCCCTGAGGTGATCTGGCAGTTTCTCTTGGACATTGAGTAACTGGAAGGCAGTATGACCGAAGGAAAAGATCTCCATCAGGATTTGGCTAATTTACTGGTTATCTCTAAACTTGCTTTCTTCACTTATAAGATCACTCTCAGAGTTGCTGTGCAACCCAAGTGGGATAACAGAGATAATAACTCAATAAATGTCAAAGGACTGCATATTTCACATCAACCATACTGAGCCTTGACTATCTAGTACTGCACTCTCCAATATGGTAGCCACTTACCACATATGTTGTTAAGCACTTGAAGTGTGGCTAGTCCAAAATGAGATATGCTGTATGTGTAAAATGCACACCAGATTTCAAACGCTGAGTATGAAAAAGGAATGCAAAATATCTCGTTAATAATTTTTATGTTGAGAATATGAGGTGATAATATTTTGGATATCATAGATTAAATAAAATGTATTGTTAAAATCAATTTTATCTGTTTCTTTTTACTTTTTTAATGTGGCTATTAGAAAATTTTAAATTACATATTTGGCTCACATTATATTTCTATTTCTACTGATCTAGAAAAGGACTTCCAGCTTCTTATGCTTCTAAAAACATGTTGCCATGGGCCTTGGTGCCAAGAATACCTTGCAAAGGGGCACTTCAGATGGCTTTTTCAACTCTTCTACAAAAGAAGGTGAAGGATTTGTGCTCATACACACTTGTGGGTATTGATGTTACATTTTCAAGAAGGCTGGTAAACAAGAGAGGCAGAGGTGATACCATGGAAGTCACCTAAGCTAGCTGCCTCACCCCAGGCCTACTCCCCATTGTTGAACTCATTTGCTCATTAATCAAATATCTTTACTCCCTTTCTCAGCTTCTGTCACTTCGTATAATGTCTATGTCCTTGTGGGTTTAAAGTTATTTCTAATTCACAGTAGAAAAGTATCTTTGTGTTGCTCTAAATATGTGCAATTAGTATCCCAAATGCTGATATGATAGTAGCAAAAGTGAAGAAAAATTTCTTTCTTATTTTACTAAAACTTTGTTAAATGTCAGCTGAAGCAGACATGTTTTCTGGTGA
Source organism: Equus quagga (assembly GCF_021613505.1). NCBI lineage: Eukaryota > Metazoa > Chordata > Mammalia > Perissodactyla > Equidae > Equus > Equus quagga. The sequence goes on from NC_060285.1 coordinate 30,202,540, forward strand.
CTAGGTTTGGAATTGCTCCATGAGCTATCTGCCCTTTATATTCATAGCGTACTTTCCCAGAGCATGAACTAGTTTCTTAACCAAAACTGAAATGGAAATCTAGTCACTTCTCCATTTTTCTGTTGGACACAGAAGTGAAAATATGCTTCCTATCAAAACAATAGAACAATGACTCAAAGGGGAGAAAATCAGTGACTCAGTGGCTTGATCAGTAGAAGGTAAAATGTAAGACCGTCCTAATGAAAGTCAGGGCTTCATTGGCCATCACTGCACTTTCACTGTAGAGGAACTATAATTTTTTAATTAAAATGTAAGCAGAGAAGCATGACTGCAGAGGAACTGAAGGCATCTCGATGACTAAGGAAAGCATGCTGTTAATCATCACTGTCATCTTACTGTATTATTACCTGAGTAATTGAGGGAAGAGAGAATAAGTGTGGTGGGAGAGGAATGTATGTTCTGGGTGTGATTTGGGTTTGTTTAGGTGTGTATATATATGAGTATCCTTACACATGGGGCATTTCTTTCATTCATTCACTCAACAAATATCTATTAACATCCATTACTTCCCAGGGCAGCGTTCTAAGCCCAGGGAATCCAGCAGTGAACAAAGTCCCCACTCCCAAGGACCTTACATCTGAGTAGAAATTCCCTAAAAAGAACTATGTACCTGATATGTGTGATCTAAATTTCTCTTAATATCATTGCTCCAGTGGCCTGCATTTCCCACCTTCCTACCCCCTCCATACCTACATTGGATCCATGTGAATTAACTATCATACACATAGAATCCATTCTTAGAGTTCAGGAGAGAGGGAGGAGGATGGGGGAGCTCAATTCTGGAATCCCCTTCTAACTGGCAGGGCCTTCAGAGTTCCATAAATAACTCTTGCTGAAAGAAACCCTTGTTCTTTCTTTAAGGCTGATAAGAAAAGGTAGTTCTTGCTACAGTTGGGTAAATAGCAATCGCCTTGTTCCTAATCTTCCTCCCTCCTCTCACATTCACTCTATGTGCTGTCTCTGGTGTCTGCCTCCCTGGCGGGGGGAGACCAGTGAACACAGTGCTAGAGGATGCAGAATTGGACTGTGGCAACGTCTCAGTGCAGAGGGCTTTTATATGTGAGCCAACAATCCATCTCAGGGAGTCAAGTCCTGTTCCTTTCACAAACTAACTGTGTGACATTGGGCAAGTCACTGACCATCCTTGGACCTGATTTTCTCTCCTGTAAAGTGCAGGTCTTGAAGTCTTGAGGTGTTATGCCTTCAAATAATTTATATAACACAAGGAAAAGTGAAAATGGAGAAATTAGAAGGTAGAGTAAAAGGCCAAGAAGGAATCTGTGAGCCATATTTGATATTTATCCATAGCAATGGAAGATCAGTAATTAGAGAGAAAACTGGTGTGTCCTCTAAAGTGACTTCAATAAGGTCACCCAGTGAACAGAGGAATGGAATTGTTCTTACAGTGTCTTGTTGCTTATTTTTCAGCAAGGCTCAACCTATTGCACTTGTCAGTTTCTCAACTGGACTTGTCATATCTGTGTAAATTACTCTACAGCTGTAGCCAGCTGTTTTGTCAGATGTAAGAATCTCTAAGCATATTTCCTATCAACTAATGTAAAAGCTGAATCTGGTATTTTCTAAAAACAGCTTTTTGCCCTGAAACCACAGACCTAAGCTAACATTGCTGACCTTAAACATAAAATGCACACACAGAGGGCATTTACCCTGGAAATTTTCGGGGGTGTTACCACTACATGATCCGCATTATGATTAGTGACCCAAAGACTGGGTAAAAATACAGCAGGAAAATTTTTTCTACGTTTTTCCTTTTCCTCCATCCCCAAATTGGAAAATATTCACATGGGGGAATCCTTAGAAACCAAAAAAACAGTTTTAAAAAAAAGCCTAATTTTTCCAGTCCTTCACATTTCTAATAATGGTGGGCCTGGCAGGTTCCACTAATGTTTTCCAAACACTACACAGACCACATATCTGATATAAATAGAAGTAGGTCTGAATAACTTATGAAAATAGCATTCAGGGCTCCCGCAGAGGCCATCTGTGAGATGATTCTTTCCTAATGAGCCTGTGACTTCAGGGAGTCACAGATGCACCCATTTTCATCCAAACCTTTTTGGAAGGATTGGTAACACTCTTTTTCTGGGGGCCGGAGGCTGGTAGAATTAGAAATGGGGAAAAGGATGAGGACTAGAGAACGGTCAATAGGAAGCGTGTGTCTAAGTTGCAAAGACTAAAAGCCTGGTCAGGAACAAGGACAGTTTTTGTGGTTGAATCCCTCTACCGCTGAAAACATTCAATTCAATAGTCCCTTCTCCCTTGATTCTCAGTAAATACTTGACATTAAACACGGAGCATTTATTACAACGTCCTGTATTTACTTAACCATAAGCTCTGTTTATTAGGCACATTCCTGATGGAATTTGCACAGTGTTTTGCTTGCCATTGCTGTTTATCATTTCTAGCCACTAGCTGATCAGAGAGCAAACCTGGGAGCCAAAGGAAGGTGAGGGAAAAGGCAGGGGTAGATTGTGAAAGATCCTTAGAAGAATCTAATGTGCAACTAGAGGTAAAAACTATGGGGCCATGTTTCTCAATATTTGCTCCACAATCTTCTGCATCAGAGTCACCGGGAGTGCTCTGTAAAAATGCAGATTCCTGGACCTCATCTCAGATTGATTTAATCAGAATCTTTAAGGACAGAACCTAGGCATCTGAGTACTTACAAGCTCCCTGGGTAATTCTAACTTACACAAAGTTCTGAAAAGCCTTTGCTTAAGAGCAGATGTTCATGATTAGGGCACACATCAGAAATGAGGAGATGAGACTTGCCTGCTATACCCTCTGCACTAGCTGTTTTGCTTTAGGAGATGTGACAAGGATCCAGACAAGCCCTGCCATGCCCTGTCACGTAATTTCGATATGTAGTCCCAGTTGAACACGATTAGACTGAATTTTAATAGATGAGAAAGTTCCCAGGGCAGACAAGTTTGAGAAATGCTCAATCCTATGTTCTCTTTGATTTTCACAATACACATTACCAGCACGGGACATATTCTGGGGAATCCTGCTTCAATAAAATTCTTTGATGCTTTTGTGCATTGCTTTATAAAGTTCATATACGTTTTTTTCAGTGAACCCTCAAAGCACAGTTAAGAACACTGAGGTAGAGATCTCTGGCCTAAGATCTCTGGTAGTAAATGGCAGAATGATCCGGAGCACAGTTCTTTTGACTCTCGTCAGAAGACCCTATTGGTTTCACCACCCCACAGCTGTGCGCTAGGTAGTACAAGAAGAACCACATGAAAATATGAGGAATACCATTGTCCCTGCATTTCTTGTGTAGTTGTTGTTTGTTATTTTTTTTCTTTTGAAATATTTCCTTTGAACTGATTTCTCTACTACTACGAAGAGGAGGTGGAAGGACAACCCCCCAGAACAGGTGTTTGTGATAATAGCAGCCTCCTACCACCAGATGACCCATATTATCTCCCATCTGTCACAAACCTAATTCATAGAGAATGAGAAATAACACATTTTAGAAAAAAAATTCTTTATATGTGATATTATGTTCTGTTGCATTATTTCATTGATACTTTAATCTGTATTTTTTAAATCTTTGTAATCTACATAATGTCATACAATGATATTAATTTCAAAACAAAATGGATTTCAAATTAACAAGTACACAACTGCACATGCATTACTCCAATTAAATGATAAAGCTCACTGCAATAGTCACCATAATACACTTCAACCTCTGGCCACCTCTGTGACAGTCATTTAGGCTGAGTATAATTATTAAATCCATTTGAAGGTGCTAGGAAAGTAATTGAAATGCTTACTTTTAAAGTAACCATTTAGTAGCAGGTCTGATTACCAGCTAGCTAATCAAGTGACTTCAACCAATTGTTTTCAAAACATGTACAACAAATATAGTCTTCTCCAGTAGGGAAAAACTTCCACGTGTATATAACCTCACAACTGTGAGATATCTCACAACTTGTGAGAATTCAATAAGAGACTCAAAGAAATTGTCTAGAAGTAAGTGGCACGCCAATATTTAATCCAAGCCCACTGAACTTCTGTCTCTACATTTTTTTATCTTTAGAGAGACACAAGATGCATGATTATTTCAACGTGGATTATTTTAGCAATTTAGTAGAGGAGAAAATATTTTTCATTTTAAAACATTTTTTATTATGTCTCTCCTAACATTCTGTTTCCTGGTAAAATATTTTGGAGATGTATGTTAATACTAATGCATTTAAAAGACATTAAGCCTATTTTGTTTTACCTCTTACTTTGGAGCTTAAATGACATGATGTTGAAGAAATCTCCTGTGTTACTGCATTCTGTTTTCATCAGATATAATGTTCTAAGTACGTTCATGGAAAGATGTGCTTCTGGAAGTTTCTGGAAATTTTTGGAAAATTGGATCATATTACAAAGTGCCCTGAAAATGTTTGATATGAAAAGAAGACTGGTGATGACTCATTTTATAAAGAAACATGTCTCTTTTTTGTTAGTGGTTCTGCAAGACTGGTTCAGAAAGACTGACAGCAATGTGAGGATTACCAAGGGTGCTGTCAGAAACTGATGAAATACAGGGCATGGCATTAAGGTAGCAGGAAGAGAAAAGAAGTCAGATAAGCCAATGCTCATTCATTTTGAAGCCCAGAAAATGGAACTCATGCAGAAGAACACATTAGGAAAAGAAAGAGTGCACCCATGAGATGAAAGATTTAGCTTCCCATTTAGTCACCAAGTATTTATTGAGGATATAGTATGTGCTGGGCAGTGGGCAGACTACTAGATGTAGAGATACAGCTGTGACCGAGAGAATCACAAGTCCTGCCTTCATGGAAACTACTGTCTCATCCAGTGTTTCTCAAACTTGGGAAACATAAAGCTCTCCTTTTGATGGGCAAAAACAAACTCTCTCAGATACCTAGTGCAGACTTCAATTAATTGTATTTCAATGTTACATAAAAATATATAAACATAAAACTAGACATGAGTACATTATACATCTAGCTCGTGGAGCTATAAAATCATATCAAAATTATAAAATAAACACAAGCAGAACTTCAACACTGGTAAAATTCAAATTAGCATCAATAATTGAGTATCCTAAAAGATGTTTTGTTGAAACCAACAGTGACTCACACGTGCTTCCAGTTCCCTAACGAAGTGTGCTGTGTCCCTGCACGTGTTCTCTATATGAACGCCTATAAATCTGTGTTTAGGTGGCACCCTGTGACACTATATGATCTTCACTTGGCACAAATGCACAATTTACATGTTGGGTTCACTTCTGTTCTACTCTCGTTTAGCCATGACAATTAAAAGGCCACTACTAAGTGCTGACATAATTGAAAAAATATACATGTTTTAGATTATAATCATAATGACAATATAAAATCTAACTAGTCTTGATCATTGATAGATTCCCCTCATCCAAGAATACATCTGTTCATCCCTTTTTCAAGGAGAAATAGGATTAGGAACTTGATTAGAGCACTGCTCTGGTGAGGATGACAGATGGAAAGTAAGTTATTATAGGTGTGATGGGCTACAGTAGTAAAAGGGACAGTGTAATGAGGGCACAGAAGAGGAAGCACTCGCACAGGCCCCTAGGGGATGAACACCTCTTTGAAGGGTAATATTTAAACTGAGACTTGAAGAAAGAGTTGATCTTAACCTGGGAGAAAGTAGGGAGGATGATGAGGGCTAATTTTCAACCTAACACTAGAGTATCCGTGCTCCATTTGAGATCCATCACGGACCTTGTGGAACTGGTTGTTAAATATTTTGCATTTACCCACCAGCCTAAAGAATCCTCATATATGAAGTAGGGGCTATCATACTAACCTCACCGCATTCTTGGGAGCATTCGATGAGTTATAGTATGTTGGTCCTTGGCACAGTGCCTAGTGTGAAGTAAGCACCTTTAATTGGAGTTGCAGTAATGGTAGTGATGATTCATAGCAATTTCGTCAGACGTATATATTGATCAGATTGACAGTATGTTTGCTAACTATAAAAGCAAAATTTAATCTGCATCCAGGGCCTATTTTTCTACCCTCTCCATGGATGAGAAGAGGAAACTGGGACTCAACTGTTTCGTTATGATAAGCATCGCAGAACTCTCATGCAGCATTTGGGAGGGAAAAGCAAAATACTTTTGGCCTCTCAGAGGACAAATTACTGTCAAGACTTATGCTATGTATATGGCTTATGTAGGACGATACATTTCTTAGTCTATATAAAACAGTTGCCCTCTGTGTTCCCTTTCTGTCTCAGGGAACTACGTAAGAACTTAAGAACTCTGACATACCACACTTCTGTCCTGCAGACATTTGTGCCTCTTAGCAAAAGATAAACTGTCAAACTAGTCTCTTCACTCTGAATGTCAAGAGACAGAGTTGAGGTCCATACACTCTGATCCCACAGACTTGGTAGCCCCGCCACCTCTGTCCCACACTCATGACAGCCCTCCCTCATTTTGGTTCATAAAGGATGGTTCAAAGACTCTCTGCCCAAGTTCTTCCCTACACTTAATAATCTGGGTCCAGAGTGAGAACAAGAGTTGCATCCACATTTCTAATGTCAGCGACCACAGATCCCTGGTTTTCTAATAATTTCTTATAGGCTACAGGTTGGTAGACAACCCAGCCAGGAAAATAAGCCCTGATTCATAAATTAAAGATGGAAATAAAAGAAACACTTAGAAACAGGCAAATGGGATCTTAGATACAGGAAAATTCCAATGACAACAAAGATGGAACTCTGTTTAGAATTTGAATATATAATCTACAGTCCAGTCATCTCAGAAGCTCATCCCTGTGGAACACAGCCCATATTCTAGTAGAAAATGGATACTCAAAGTCGATGCTTGTTACTATACAGCCCCTTGATTGTACCAATCTTGTCATTTTGCCGTTTGTTTCTTGGTATGAAATGACTTACTAAAGGTCACTTAGCTGTCCAACTTCTAAAGTAGGTCTACATTACAGGCCTGGTTGGGTTTTTTTTGGTGAGGAATATTGGCCCTTAGCTAACGTCTGTGCCAATCTTCCTCTGTTTTGTATGTGGCACACTGCTGCAGCATGGTTTGATGAGCAGTGTGTAGGTCCACCCCCAGATTCCAAACCCACCAACCCGTGAACTTAACCACTATGCCACTAGGTCAGCCCCTACAGGCCTTTTGATTTTTAATCCAATGATCTTTCTGGGGATTATCATTACTCCCTCCTTTCCCACATGTTTTACTGCAGATAACATTTTAAAATCTCCCAGCATTTGTGCCGATTTGCATCTAGGAATCTTTCCAAGCTCTGTTTCCCAAACCTGAACCCTCTCTGTCTCTCTGTTGTATCCCTTCATGACTGTTGCTTTCTTCCTCTCTGCCTGCTTCCTTGGGTTTGACACTTTACACCTCCCTTTATTATCTGTCCTGTATTCACCTCATACTTTAGCATCATTACTTTTGGCTCAATGTACTGCACCAAAGACCAGCACCCTTAATTGAGATCCTGCCTTTTACTCTTGCTTCTAAGTAGGCACAAAAATAACCTCATCATGTTACTAGCCAGTTGCTTTTCTCGGAATTTAACTGCTTTGCCATAGGATAAATAGAAAACTGAGGGCCCTAAAATTTAACACCAGCCTGAATGGTTCTGGTCACATTCTTGGCCTGGTACCTAATACCTGCATCCCACGGTGAACTCTGCTAATTTCCACTAGGGTTGATGCCATGACTATTGTCTCCTGACCTTGACTCAGTTCTGACTCCTGCTACTTCCTTGGCAACCTGGCCTCTCCAGAAGGGACATGGCAATCACAGGAGCCCAAAAGCAGCTGGCACCTGACCCAGGCTATTGGCAAATGCGTTTTTCTACTGGCCCATCAAACTGGTGAGCAACAGAATCATCTCAGGAGGAGAGTGAGGTGGCATTCACAAATGTGAATGTGAGTAATGTGAGCTTGTCAGGCCTTATGCTTCTAAAAAACAGATTTTGGTGACAGAATTAGATAAAGTTTTATTTCAAACTTGCATAACTCAGCATTATGCTATGCAAGTCTTTATGCTTTTAATTTCCTGCTAAATTTCATGGTCCAAAAAAATCAACAGATGCTGAAGAAAATTATATTTATGTAAAAGAGCTTCTAATTCAATATGAAAATAATAAAAGAATGAAAGCTTACTTGTGCAGCTCAGAAGGTCTGGGCAGAATTTTGAAATCCAAGAGCTTCCCCTAGGGGGTACTGGCATGCTACAGTGACCAGATGACATCGATGTGGCCCTCCCCCACACAAGACATCTCTTCCTCAACACCCATCATTGTCTTCACAACGCTTAGCTTCATCCCTTTTCCAGTGATTTAAGTATGTCTGGTGCTTTTGCCCCAACTTTGATTTTTATCCACTCAAAGCAATTACATTTAAGAAAAACTATTTCAAAAACATAAATCTCCCCCAGCCAGACATCTTACAAGTAAGTGCTATTGGCCTCAAAGCAAACTTGGAGAGAGTATGAATGTCTGTATGGGTTTTGGTACATAACAAACCACTCCAAAACTTAGTGGTATAGAACAACCATAATCATTATTTTATCCCTAAAGATGCTGTGAGTTAACTAGACTCAGCTAGACAGTTCTTCTGCTCCAGTGCTGTCAGCTGGAGCCACACTCCTCCAGAAGCCAGACAAGACTAGAGTCCAAGATGGCTAACTCACATGTTGCTGGAAGCTCAGCTGGGGCTGTTGACTGGAGTACCTGGGTTCTCTTTCACGTGGCTTCTTCATTTTACTTGGGCTTCTCACAGGGTTCCAAGGAGTGTCATTACACAGCATCACTTCTACCATATTCTACTGCCAAAATATGTCAGGATCAACTCAGTTCAAGGGGAAGGGAAGAAGACTCTGTCTCTTTATGATCCATCACACTATCCAAATTCATCGTATCTGTGGAGGAAAAACAAACCAAAGGTTTTATTGTTGAGGCACAATCCAATTGTTGTTGATAAAGAACCTTCTGTCAATAGACTCATTCCTAACAGGGACCAGAGGAACTGACTCACTGCTTTTGGATCCTCTTTAAGGCAAGACGAGAGTGAGAATTTCTCAAATTAGTCACGTTGGATTCAGATTTCACGGAGGCCTAGGGCCCCTCGAGACTATTTAAAAGATCAGGGGGCTGTGCAGGCTTGAAAATTTCTGCAGTTTATGACCCTGTTTGGGATTTACCTTGAACTGTACAAATGCAAAACAACCCAACTAATTTTCCAACAGATTCTGCCAAATGAAAGCATAGTGGGCCACTTAAGTATAATTGTTGGGAGGAAAGGGACTTCACTGATTTGTCCAACAAAGTGTTAAATTTAAAGATGATTTCCAAAATCACCAGTCGTTTGTATTGTTCTCCAGCCCTATTAGAATATAAGACTAGAGAGGACAAGACTGTGGATTCAGTTCCCAGGAGAGAAGTCAAGCTTTGCTTCCAATATACCTCTCAGCCAAACTGGCCATGTTGTAGACCTGCACCTTGACTCAGCAATGGATCTGAAGGAGAGAGTACCCCATCCTTGACACTGAGAACACCTCAAACCATAGGGCCTTCTACTGAATGCCACTTCATCTCTTCCCATTTGTCTTTATCCCAACTCCCACTCTGCTATTAAAAGTCAGGAAAGAAGCTAATTGTTATTGGGCTCTTCCTATGTGTCACCCACTGTGCTAGGATATTTTTCCTTTTCTTTTTTGTTAAACCAATGCTGTGTCATTTAATCATTACCACACAGGGCTTCACACACTACAGGCATTTAATAAATAGTTCTCATTTGACTTGCTGCGTTATGAGGCTGGTGGTCAACGTTGGCATTAGCAATGTTTCACTGGGTGAAAAATCTCACATATTTTTGAGAACAGCCTCCCTTGGTTCTCAAGTATGGAGGCTGGGTATCCTTGCCAGACATAGAAATCTATTATTTTTTGGCTCATATTAGCTCAGTATACAATATTAAATTTGTAAAACACGGTAATAAAACCCTGAAGAAATAGAAGACATTTTCATAACTGTACTTGAACCTATGTAAGATATTTTGTCACTGAATATCCGTGCAAAATGCCATTTGACCATGATTTGGAGATGTTGCTTATTGCAAACATTTTACAAGCTAATTTTGGACGAATCTACTACTTTAGCAAATTTGCAGTTCTCAAAAATAGGAATTCCATCCAGAATGGAATGGCAATTTTCCCTCAGGGTGTGAATGATCATTCTCATTTCGTTGAAATATTTCAATATGCTGAATTTAATCAGAGTGGTTTTAATTATCCCCTTGCTCTGAGCCCCATTTCCAGTTCTGCCTTCACTTCTAACTTCCAAATTGTCTTTAGCAGAAGTTTAATATCTACACATTTTCCTTTCTATAATTACTATCAATGTAGTAACCCTTGAGTTTCTGAGAAGTTAAGATTTTCAAATTAGAATAAATCATCTCTAGAAATCAAACGACATTTTAATGACAGAGCAACTCACCTGGCCTTTGGAAAATAAAATCCCTCTAAAAAAATCTATTGATCAAGAAGACAGAATGAAAAGTGTACGAGGGTCTCTATCACCAATTTTAAGAATATAAGTTGAGATAGCATGTGAAGAGAGAAATGTAAAGAATGAAGCAAATATCAAACTATAGAGCGACTTGCTAGATGTTACCACGAGAACAAGAAATTTGAATGTAATCCTATCTCGTATAAAACATCAACATTATTTGCTTATTTAAAGCAAGGTTGCCTTCAAAAAGGGTTCTGTTGCCTCACTTACTTTTATGTTTACAATATCCTGTCCTCTGAATTAAACTGTGTATTTCTAATTAGTATAGATTTTATTTGGTTGGTTTATGAACTATTCCTAGATAATTGCAATGCACATGGAGATATGTAATATATTTGAAGTATGTAGGTATTTTCTGAAAAAAATATTTTATCTTTTGTGTGTGTGTGTGTGTATATATATATATATACACATACATATATTCTGTTGAAGAGTTTGATTGAGGGGTGTGCCTCCTTTACAGGGTTGTCAGCTTTTAATTCTGTATCTAACTATCCCAGAAAAAGTCATCCAGCTACCCGTATCTCTACCCTGTATCTGCACAAGGTACTGAATGTCATACCTCGTAACAAGTTGGAGCCATCAAATATGACTGAATCCCTGTTCCAAGTTGTCCTGCCTCCAGAATCTGACTTCTGTCATGCGCTGACACTGATACACGACACAGCCACCTGACTGCTGGTGTTCAGAGTCAGTAAAGTTTCCTCGTCCCTTTTAGGAATGGTGATTTTGAACCCAGCCTGTGTAAACCATCTATGTGAGTATAGTAAGTTTGTGGTGGTGTGCTATATATAATACAACATATTGGAATAGTGAAACCAGGTTCAAGGTGGTACTTTCAGAATACAAGTTTTCAGTTCTTTAAGTTGAATCTTGCTTCTGAGCGTTCACATTCATAGAGGAGAGCCATCATCCAGGAATTACCAGGAGCCTCAAGGATGTCTCCAAAATGACCACAACTCATTCCTTGCAGTCTCCTAAAAATAGGCATTCAGGTGCCAAGAGTTGTTCATGTAGACATTCCGTGATGACTCTAACATGCCAAAGAATGCCTACATTTGTCCTAAATCTTTTTTTAGAAACCAATTGTTAAAATAACCCACAATGTGTAGATCAACTGGGGAACTCCATAAACAGATCCACTTTATTTTCGTATCTTGGAAAATATGTCAAGTACTGTTTGCTAACTGCCAAAGAGAAGATTACATCAAGTAATAAGTAATAGGTTAGCTCACCCTTAGCTTTTGTATTTAAAATGAATCAGCTTTTCAGGGCGTCCCATTGACATTCTTCTTATCACAATGCCTATACTTCTTTGTGGTGAACTTCTTGTCAAGATTCAAAAGCAGCCCTTGAGAAGGGCTCTATCTCTGAAATATCCAATCTATGAAAATGACCCCTTACCATGTCTATTACCAATTTTTCCCCAATAGCTATCTCTCTAATGTACAATGGAACCCTGAAGGCAGATTCTTCTACCCTCTTACCTTCTGCCTTTGTAAATTTGCCATGTGAGAACAATGTTTCATTTGTATAACAGGCTGCTTGGAAAAGGATGTGTGGTGTTATGAGTGGCTGTCATGTTCCATCTCAGCAGAGTTCCATTCTGTCTTAGCAGGCAGAGTAGTGCTCTCTTATAGGTGGAGTCAAAATAGGCATATCTTCAAAGAGTTAAGCTATCTGTGGTCCACACTATCAGGGTTCACCTCATTTCTCAGTCATCTGCCATATTCCAAGGGGAAGATGGTCTCCAAAGCGAGCTCACAGCTCCAAGCAGTAGGATATCCACCTGCTCCATAAAATGCTCCCAGATGAAGATCTGAAGAGGCTTTATAAACAGATCACCAAGCCCAAGTCCCTAGGAAAACAACGTGAGGTCATCTGTACAAGATACTGGGTTGTGACAACAAAACAGAAGATAATACAAAAAAAGTTCACTTTTCCCAATGTTTTCTAGCACCTGATTAGAAATGATAAATAGAGGAAATATTTGAATGACCCCTCTTTTGACAGTGAATAGACTTGGATTTCCATATCCTAGAAGAAACAAATTTCTTGGTTATGTTTATGCACTGGAAGAGTTAATCCAAAAGACAATGTTTTCCTGAAATCTTATATCTCATCAGTACGGCTAAGATCAAATATCCTCGCATTCCCTCTCCTCACTTGTATTCGGGATTGTGAAAAGTTTAAGTTCCAGATGAAAGGGAATAGATAAGTATTTTGCAGCATAAAAATAAACTGCCTGTTAAGTATGATCTCTTAAGTAGCATAAAATTTCTATAAGCTGGTATATGTGTTACATGTGGCTCAAAGACTATCCTTCATTTTCCACCAATCTGGTTTTTAACCTGCTGTTCCAAGGCCATAAACTCTCAGAGGGAAGTCTTCTGTAATTTTATAAGGAATTTGATGACTTAGAGGCCCATGGCAGGAATTAGAGAGAGAGTTTTCTCAACTCCACAGCTCCTATAGAGAGACTAAAGCTCATTATCTGAATCTTGGACTGGTTCATTTTACAAAGCCACAAAATAGCATGAGCTTTGTTAACTCCTTCAGTTTCATTCTTTGGGTGAAGTATTCTATACACCTTCTAGAAATATATATGAAATGCCACTGGATAGAGAGAAAATAAGGCCAAGTATGCCCAGAATATTGGAGGACATATAGTGGGAAATCAGAAGTTAGAAGATTAGCCTAGTTGTTCATTGGGACAATCCTTCAAGCTTTCCCAGGAAATAAAAGGCTTCTAGTGAGGGGAAACAATAGACCTGAACAGCAGGAGTGTTTGGGATGGGAGCCAGAGAGCAAGAGTCACTAACAGAGAGCGGTAATTTGGAATGAATTGCTGTTTTGTATTGTGAAGCACCAGGACACAGCTGGTGTACTGGCTAACCTGAGGATTTGTAGTGACTGCATTGAAATGGTAATGAAGTTTTTATTTTATGATTGCAGATGTTTGTGGATTATTGCTATTAAGCTTATTAGTGTAACAGTACAAATATGAGATTTTTATTTACTTGGCCTCTTATTTATGGGAACTTTGTTAAAGTCTTTTTAACCCAAGTCAAGAAAACAAAAGCCCTGCAATAACCAAATGTGCTGAACCATCAGGCAATCCTTATTGTGTGCGTGTGAGTGTGCGCACGAGTTCGTTTGTGCACAGTCGCTGAATGTAGGGCTCTCCTACATTTGAGATAAATCTGAATGTTCCAATTCTTGTTGTGCCTTAGGTAACATTGTCAAGCAATGTTCTGCTCACAGGTCAAATGATCAATCACTATATTTACAGTGGTCATTATCACTGGTTCTGGAGTTGGATTGCCTAGCCAACTCTGCCATTTACAAGTTATGTGAAATATTAGACACTTTTAACCTCCTCATGCCTCAGTTTTCCAACTCGGTAAAATTGGGGTTAAAAAAGTGCTACCTCTTTTGTAAAGTCATCGTGGGGATTAAATGAGATCATTTGAATAGAGCACTTGTTGATTAATGTTAGCTGTTACCTAAAAGGATCTTTTGATGTGGAAGAATGCTTAAGCATTTTATTCCAACATTTTTGAGACAAAGAAGTCTGTTGGCAACTCTATCTTGTAGAGTGATCTGTTTGATCAAATAAATCAAAGAAGGTACACATATGTATATTTTGTGAATAGCTGGTTTTCAAGCGATAAAATAAATAGTTTTCAGTTGTTATTTTAGAATTAGGCATAGTATGATCACTTTTGATAATTCAGAAACTGCTGAAGAATCTTGAAATCCCTCAAGATATTGTGATCGGTGAATATCAAGTCGCATCATGGAATGGAGTGACAAACGTGTTTGAGATTCCAGTTATAAAAATTCCAAATGATGTTGCTTTCATTACAGTTCTTTTCCTAGCTGGCCATAAGGACACAGTAAATATGTAGGAAGAGAAATGAGCATCTCCAGGAAATTCAATTTCTAACTTGCTGGAATAATTTCCTTAGGTTAGAAAAATCAAAATCAAAATCCCCCAAAATATCCCATATGTAAAAATAAAGTCATTACCATTATGCATTTCAAAATGAAAATGATTACTAGTTGACCAATTAAAGGAAATCCTCTTTCATATTGACTATTCAGCAATTCCCACTAGTGTCGTGATGTGATGTTGATGATTTAGACCCAATTTGGGGCACTAATGAAGAATCCTGTGATTCACAGTCAGATATTTCTAGAGTCTAGTCATAAATTTGCATTAAAGTTGATGTTTAATAAAAGTTCCCAGATGGGTATATCTTCTGTAGTTTTCTAACAAAGTTCAATTAAAAAATAGTTCAATTCAAATTCAAATTCAATCTTCATGGTCAGAGTTATAGAGAGTAATAGCTTAAGATTTTTTTTTAAAGATTCCATTTTAAATATTATACTACATAGTTTACAAAATCGTATGTTCACCTTAATGTATTGAGAACCTACTTCCTTAACCCAAGGTGGCCTCTAATGACTTTAGGAGCAATAAGAAAACACTGTGTAAATTTGGGGTAGGGGACTTTCAGGGAATTGAGAAGCAAACTGAGTTCTAAAACACATTAATACTTCTGAGGGACAGCTTCCATTAAGCAGTTTCATGATATATTAAACCAGCATGCACCAGTACCATAAGGTGTCACTTGTATATAAAAACGAGGTCTTCAGACTGGCACAGATGTTAGCTCAGGGACAGTCTTCCTCAAGTAAAAAGAAAAGATTGGCAACAGATGTTAGCTCAGGGCCAATCTTCCTGACCAAAAAAAAAAAAGAAAACCAACAACCAAGGTCTTCAAAAATTACATTTTATATCTCATTATTGTAACTTGATTATGATTTAAATACTTCTAAATTCAAAAACAATTCACTTAAAATATGTTCTGTTCTCTAGTAGAGATATTTTCCAAAGTGGAATTTCTAACTATAAGCATAATGTAAGCCTGCTGCTGCCAGGGACCACTGCATAGAGCAAGACTTCATGAGGATGAAGCCAACCCAGAAGAAAGCTGAGCCAATAGATGGAGATAGACAGATACTGGTGACATCATTTGAGGCCTCCAGATTCAACCATGCCTGGGCTACTTGGTTCTGTAAGCCGGTAAGTTCCCTCTATGGCTTATGCCTGTTGAAGCTGGATTTCTGTCACTTAAAAACCAAGAGACTCCTTACTAATACAGCAACTGTGGTCAAAAGTTTTGGGGAAGTTCTTCAAACTATATGTGTTTCTTGCAGATTCACAATGCACACTAACTTATTAAAAGATCTGAGAAAACCTGCCGTAAAGCAACTTGTTTTTCTTTGTTAACCCACTGTTTCCCAAACGTGGTTGATGGCAGTACTTCCTTTTATGCCACACCTATGAACATCTACTCCTCTGAGCACAGTTGGGGATGTGATGCTCTTCTATGGCATGGAGGAAAGAGAGTTGTCAAAAACATATGAGGACTGCCATGTTTGACCTCAGCAGTGGTCCAGAGACTCACTGAAGAGGAAGCCATTAGGTGAAGTAGCCTCCTATTAGATGAGCAAATCTAAGTGAGTAGGGAGCTGAAAGACAGGTTTCCTGTGCACCCCACCCCTCACTTCCCTGTGGCACCAGGGTGGGGACAGTGCAGCCCACCATCATCTCTTTAAATGGCAAACTATAAGATGCTCACGATAATCTACTGGTCCTTCCTCTGCCATGCTCTAATATTTTGGAAGTTTTTCCTGACTTCATTTCTCTCCACTAGGATCTCCGCCACCTGTAAGATGAAGATATGCCAGGCCATTTGGAGCTTCTTTATTTAAGGTGACGGAAACTTCATCTTCCCAGCTCCTATCACCTTTCCCAATCCTGCATTTGCAAGCCTCAGCTTCTGAAATTGGTCTTGGCACTCAAATTCTGCCAGGTAATGGCCATCCGTTCTACAACCACTCAAGTCTGAAGGCTTGAGACCCAGGAGAGCCAACCAATGGTGTAAGTTCTAGTCTGAGTTCAGGAGAGCAATGTCTCAGCTTGAAAACAAAGAGAGCAGATTCTCCCTTACCTTGCCTTTTGTTCTCTTCAGGCCTCCAAGCGATTGGATTATGTCCACCCACATTGGGGAGGGCAATCTACTTTACTCAGTCTACTGATTCAAACATTAATCTCATCCAGAAACACCTCGCAGACACATCTAGAATAATGTTTAAGCAAATATCTGGGCACCGGGTGTCCCAGTCAAGTTGATACATGAAATTAACTATCACAATAACAAAATCACATACGCTTCTGTTTCACTAAGTCCTGAGGATTTATCCCAGAAGCATGAGCTCTTTGGGAATTGGACAGTCCCCTCTTGTCATCATAGCCTTTGACATCACCTTAGTTCAGCGGTTCCCAGCCTTGCTTGACAACAAAATCTAGAGTATTATGAAAACATGGATTTCTGGGCTTCCATTACAGTCTTTTGAATCAGAATCTGAGTTTGATGCCAATCTTAGATCAGAATATAAGCTGGAAGCCCAGGTCTATTTCCAAGGATTTTAAGAATCAACCTCACTAGGGAATAATTGCTTTAACTATGTTATAAAATGCACAATCACTAGACACATTGACCTCAAAAGCTAGAGCAGGGAGTAGAGTTTTCAACGATATAAGTGCCTCCCTCTCACTTCTTCTGAGTTTCTCTCTCCTCCTGGCCCTCCCCTTCCCAAATTTAGCAGGGAACCAGGAAGATAGAGCCATTTACTGAGTTACTAGTACATGGCAGGAATTGGACTATGTACTTTACATATATTATTTTAATCCTCTAGTCAACTCTGTGAGGGGGAAAAAAGGTCTATTTTATAGATGAGAAAACCGAAACTTAAGGAAGTTAAGTAATTTACCCAAAAGATTAATTAGTAAAAAAGCTGGAATTTAAACTGTAATCCATTTGATTCCAAAAACCATGCTTTTCCCACCACATCACACTCCCTGGTTAGTTTAGGAATATCAGATGATTGGAATGAATCAAGGATTCAGAAACGATAATGCTTGAAGCATCTTGTACTTGGTAAGCAATCAAAAATAGGCTCAACTAGTTGACTACACATGGAGAGAGCAGGTGATATGGTCGTTTCCTATTCTGTTAGGAAAATTCATAGCACCCTCTGGACGGAAATGTTTAAAAAGCTTATTATAGTCACAGGGGCATCAGACACTTTTATGAAATTTGCAATGTCCCTGTCCCACATCCCCATTCAACATAACAGGCACTCAATCAATGACTCTTGGATAAACAAAAAATGATATATAATTTACTTACTACTTGGAGTTTTTTGAGGAAAGGATTCTTCAATAATTTCTTCTTTTGTTTGTTTTCACCCTGAGAGTAAGAATAAGAATACTGGATATTTGCATAATCTCAGCTAGAGAAGAGCTCTTCAGTAATTCCCCATTCAATTTATTTCATCTTTAGATAAAAGGTGAATTAGTGTTAAGTATTTTAATCAGCTGTTCAGAAAGGCATCCTGTGTTTCCCTTTCTGAGTGACATGGAAAATAAGTATTTAGCTGGCACACTATAGTCCTGAAGACTATTCTTATTTAAGAGCTTAATACAGTTCATCCTTTGGGTGTTCAATAAATTGACTTTGAGGAGTAGAAAGATTCTCTGACTAGTGGAAACATTAGAACTGGTTGTCACAGACCCTGTGTTCTGCTTTCATTTCTGGTCTTTTTTTCTGAAAAATTTTCTTATATTTGCTAGTATCAGCAATATAAGAAACACAAAAGTTCAAGTTTGGAAAGATCAGAGTATTTAAGATGCATAGGAACAAAGTATTACCAAATTTCATGTAGTGTAAGTCTGTGACACTAAGTCAAAGCTAATGTAACAGAACTGGTAAAAAACTTCACTATATCCCCTAGAACCCGGAGAATCTAGAGGATATCACCACTAATTAATAAATGTATTCTTGTAGTAACAGTCATCTGAATGATTTGGCTAACCAGCAGTTTATGGGTTGTAGTGAAATGTCAGACAATGATGATCACTTCCCTAGGTTCAATTGGTCCTATATGAAGCATCAGTAAGGACACAAATCTCAGCCACCAGTGGCATTCCTTAATGGACTACACTTGTTGGGCCCTGGGTAGTTATTCAACATATAAACCTCTTAGGAGATGTTGCAGTAGATCTCTCTTTCTAAGCAAGAATTCAGCATTGTTGAACCTTGGCTTTATCTCTTCTAATCCAAGAACTAATTAACTTTCTTTCTTCCTCCTCTCCTCTCTCTCCTTTCTTCCCTTTCTCTCTTCCCTTCTTCTTCCCTCTCCCTTCCCTTCTTCATCTCTCACTCCCTTCCTTCTTTCCTTTCCACAAGAATTTCTTGAGTCTCTACAGTAGTCCAGATGCCATGCTGAACACGAAAGATACAATGATGAACACTATAGTATCCCTGAGTTTAAGATATTTACCAAAAACTGAAGGTGGCACAATGTAAAAGCATACACAACACACCACAACATAAGAACACATAACACAACATAAAAAAAGATGGAATTCAGAGTGTAAATCACTGATTACCTACAAGGTTATAGAATATTACCAAAGCAAAGGAAAGTCAGCAAGTTTCAATGGCAGTGGCGAGTAAAGAAATTTATTCTGAATTTGAAGTTATATGTGTTCAAATAAATTGAAGCTGATGAAAACATTGAGCTCACTCAATTTTTAAGACTTAATGACTTTATAATGGGAGAAAATCATAAAGCAGGTATTCATGATATCCAAATTCCTTATATATATTACATTTGATTTATCAGAAATACTTTATTATTTACTTAGCGTATAGCAAAGAATTTTACCAATACTTTGAATATGTAACCATATTTGAGTAATATTTGTTTTATTAAAAACATTTTCTTGAAACTAAAATGCACACTAAATTTTTTTTCTGAATTCTTAACTATGCTTTTACTAAATATACTTGAAAATTTTTTTCCACACTTAATTCATTTAACGAATATTTATTGAATACCTCCCATCTGCCAGGTGCTGTGTCTGTGCCAAAAAAAAAAAAAAACAGACATGGTCCCAGCCCTCATAAAACTTGTGTAGTGGTAAACAGTCTCAAATTGTATAGTATAAATCATTGGAAAAGTAGAGTTTCCTTTGGGAAAATGCACTTTATAACAAACTTGGCTAAAACACAAATATCCCAGTAAATAGGGCATGACTGCCTCTGCTGTTTTAGACCCACAGTTCTGAAACCACACATCCCATGCTTAAAGTGAAATGGAACTCAGTTCAAATTCAGCTTTGCTCCTTCTTGAATCTCTGACTCCATCTGTAGAATCAGGTTAATAACCCCAACTTCACAGGCTCATTGTGAAAATTACGCAGTTTGCGTGCAGGGAGGGGCTGGCGTGTAGTAAGCACCCAAAAAGTGGTAGCTTTTGATACTGCTACTGCTTCTGTTGGTATCTTATTTTGTAACTAAACCAGAAGGTTGAACTGAAGTCAAATAAAACCTCAGCGCTTGCAAATGGTATGTCCTTGTACCTTTCTGTAGTTATGATGGACTGAGGGATGTCTGCAAGTTTTTATTTAAACACTGTTGTTTGTAAAGTCTCTCAAAATTATAGGAATCATCATTCTTGCTTTAATACATTTAGTATGGTCTGAGAATAAAGTAGTATTTTTCAAACATAAGAATTTCTGGATCCTAAATTGAAGGTGCTGGACTAGAAGATATTTGAACCTCTGTTTTTCGGGGGGGGAGGGTGTAAGGGTATGAGTGTTTGAGGACATTTCAGTGCCTCTTTGTCAGGGTCATTAAGATGAATTAACTGATCAGTACCAAAGATGTTGATGTAGCAAGTGAGAGTCGAGTTGAAAATGAACTGCACGGACATATTCTGATATCAGTTACTGTTTTTAGAACCCATAGGAAGTGTTCCATGTGTCCGTTGATGTTGGTAAAATCCCTAATTTGACTTTTTCCCGTTCATTAAAAAAATCACAATCAATTACAAATTATGAGTCACTGCATTCCGGTTGAGATTCCACACCACTTCTCAATGACCTGTGTAACAACTTGCTTCCCCCTTTCCCATATAATTCTACTTACTTCACCAAATGTTTGCAGAGGATGTTTAGATGTTTGTTACTTTGGATAGTGACAGAAGGATCACTTAAAATTAGAATTGGAGAGTGTCTCAATTACTTGAAAAGAACTGTAGTCTTAAAGCATTAAAATGAAAATTATTTGGTAACCATCTAGGAAAGATTAATATGTGGTAATATTTTCATTATTGTTTGCATTACAGAATTTACTGCTTTTTCGTATATGCTCACATATTCCTTTCTTTCTATTCCAATAAAATATTTGTGTTAAATATAATAAAAATTAAGCAATAATAAAATTGATCAAAATAAAATTTCTAAAATGAACGCTAACATTTTCTTCCTATGAAAAAGTACTTCGTAATAAATCTTTAAAATCACATATATGAACCTATTTCAAAACAATAGGAATTCTTTCTCCATTACATGTGATGATACTCCTAGTCAGAGCAGCCACATGTCACTATTTATTCATTTACGCAAGATTCACATTTCATAGATGTCCATGCACCCTTTTATCCTTAAATAAACAGCTTTATCGGAAGATGTATTACTTGTAAATCTGTATCATAAAAGAAACCTTTTCCCTTTTTGACCTGACCTCCTCCCACCCCCACTTCCTTCACAAAGACTTTTTTAAGGAGAAAGGGTCACAGGAAATAGCTGTGGCAGGGAGGTAGTATGAGGTGATCTTAAAAGAATAAAAAAGCAGCTCATGTGGCAGCTGACAGTTGCTTATTTGGCATATAAGTGACCAGACTCTATCTAGATGTCTATCTCTTACCACTATCTAACACTGATAATAATTATATGCAAACACTTTATAGGTGGAAGGTGTGATTTCTATCTCTGAGGAACTCATAGTGTTTGGCAGGATCTTTATTTTTTTAATAAATGTCTTGAAAAATATTCCTGCAAAGAAAGCACAAGTGAGCCAGCTCTTTTTCAAAGGCTAGGGGAAAGAAAAGAACAGGAAGAGGCCAAGTCAAAAAACATGCTCACAGATTCAGTCCTGGAACTGGAATGCTTAGGTGTGTGTGTGCATGTGTATTTGCACATCCATTTCTGTCTTTATCTCTCTCAGTTTTAGGATTTCACTGTTTCTGTGCCTCCCTAACTGGTTTCCCACTGTCAATCACTTCACCAACGGATCGTTGCAAAGCTAATTTCCTCTGTCCTTCTGAATGGTTCTTTACCAGTTTATCTTATACAAGCCATAGGTTTCACCCCTTATCCCAAATCTTGGAGTCTACTCCACTAAAATATGGCAAACTTGGGTGAATACATTTGGTCTGATGGTTCAAAATGCCCTGACATACATGGCAGCTTGACAGTAACTTCAGAGAGGGTAGAGCGGGGAGGAACATCTGATGAAGTAGAGGAAGAGGTTGTAGATATGTGGTGGTAGTAATTATAAAGAGAATCTTATAAGAAATGTCTGACTTGCACAATGACCAGGGCAAAGGGCAAAGGGAAGGTACTGCCCCCTCAATTCCTACACAGTCAATAAACCCTTACTGAGCATGACTAAAGCTCCAGATACTGTGCTGAACCACATTCAGGACAAAAAAAAGCAAACAAGGCCATGGTGTACCCACTTGAATTTTGAAATGCTATGAAACAGAAGAGATAGGCAAGTAAACTTGGATAATTATAAAGTGAAATGTGTTATAGTAAACTATAAGTTTTTTAAAAACCTATGGGAGTATGGAGAATAGAGTAATCCTACCCATTCATATATGTGATTTATTTCCCCCCCGTTTATGCTGCTTTAACTTTTGGTCTAATCTGATGTCATCTTTATAAAATTTCAGGCAATGGAGGGCAGCAAGGAAGGGCATAAAATATAATTTGCTCTGGATCATTCTTATACCCTCAGTGCTGCTCCCCTCCTTGAAGGGCACCTTGGCCCATTGTCTGATGGCTAACGTTTCCCACATCTGGAAACTCTCACTAGTATTTGTTGTAAGTAGACTGGGTCAGCAGTGTCATAGGTACATCCTTCTCAACAAACATTCCAGCAAGGTTTTTTTCCTCTAAATAACAGTGACAGAGATAAAGCACAAGTTCCCTGGGTCTGCGGGTTGGTAGTCCCCATCTCCAAGTAGTCATTTAATTGAAAGGATATTTTTGACTTATTAGAGAGAAAAGTGACTAATAAAGTTTGTCAGGAATATCTCAGCATAAAACGTCAATTCTCAATTTGTGAGAATGTGAAAAGTGGCAGATGATTACTCCCTGACTTGGTCAGTTAAACTTGTGTAATCAAAAGTTGAGAGACATTTTGAAATATCCACTAGTGGATGTTAGGCAATTTAAATATCTCCCAATGTCTTGGAGTATTTTCACTCAGACTTGTGCATTTGTCAAACTGGTTGGCAACATGCCAGAGTCAAAATGGATTTATACCAATAAAGTGCTAAGAATTGAGAGAGGGTTTCTTAGAGAGCGAAGATACCAATCTGGCATTGTACAATTAGTAAGAGATGAATTTCAGCCAAAAGAAAGAGAATTTTATCAGCTCTTGCAAATTGTGGTACCAGTGGTGGTGCTGGATAACTTTGATTTCATTCCTTTTCCAAAGAATCTACTCTTTCAGATGCACGTTTTTCGGCCTTTTGGCTAAGTTTCTAATTCTGAATGTTCATAAAGAATTCAAAAATGTAAATTATCTATAGAAGGACTAAAAAAAGACTAGGAAAATTTTTATAGTAAAAAGTTTATTAAGTGGTAAATTTGATATCATAGGATGCAGTAAATTTCCATGGCCTTAAGTTTTCAAACATTAAGTAGATTTTCCCCTAATCAATATAGAAATTAATTATTATTCCTTAAATGCCTCTTGAATTCCAACAGTGTTCACTGTGGCAATAGTGAGAATGCATTCCTTGTTATTGACATTAAAATCATCCTAAAAACTGCAATTGTGTGAAATCCTTACCCCGTTCTACCCATGGCTGAGAACACACACTTACATGCAGCTTATCTCTTCTTTAGAGTCATCACTCCAAATCAGCTGCAAGAAAAAAATTCACAGTATGAGTAAAGCAAACACACACACACACACATGCACGTCTAGTTTGTTGAACATAAGTGGTCCTGACAAGAGAATTAATTTTCATACCTCTGAGTATTTCACTAATAAATATCTTGATCCCTAATCAAACCCTTGCTAAATTCCATTTGCTGCATTATAAATACATCTGTGAAGGACATTATATATTCATTGATCTAGTTCTTGTTTTCTTTTTTAAATTGATCTAATGACCAAAATCTCATATTCCCAATCATTGAATAGTTGTACTCTCTCAGTGGTTATCAATCTATACAGAATAGGGAAAATTCAGCATAGTGGTGGCGTATTAGTCAGGGTTCTCCAGAGAAACAGAGCCAAGAGGAGAGAGATATACCGACATAGTTATAGATATGGTTATATGTACAGATATAGATATGAATTGGCTCACATGATTATGGAGACTGAGAAGTCCCACGATCTGCTATCTGCAAGGTGGAGACCCAGGAAAGCCTGTGGTATAATTTGGTCTGAGTCCAAAGGCCCAAGAACCAGGAACACAAACATCTGAGGGCAGGAGAAGACGGATGTCCCAACTCAAGCAGAGAGCAAATTCTTCCTTCCTCCATCTTTTTATTCTATTCAGGCCCTTCAGTGGATTGGAAGATGCCCACCTGCATTGGTGAGGGCAATCTTCTTTACTAAGTCTATCTATTCAAATGTTAATCTCTTCCAGAAACACCCTCACGGACACATCCAATAATAATGTTTTATCAGCTTTCCGGGCATCCCTTAGCCCAGTCAAGTTGACACAGAAAATTACCCATCACAGGTAGTGTTATCTGCTTCGTTAACAACATCACCTCTGACATTCACTTACAGCCTTGTATGTGCCTGGCACTATGATAAGCATTTTATATGCAAGATCTCAGTTAGTGCCCCCATAACCCAATGTGACAAGTGCTGTATAACAATTATCCCCATTCTCCAGACTAGGAAACTGAGGCTTAGCAAAATTCAGTAACTTGCCCAGGATCACAGGGGAGGAGGCAGAGCAGGCATTAAACACACCTCTCTCTGACACCAAGAAACTACACCCAATCTCCAATCCTCTAATTGCCCATTTCCAACTTGAAAACAAGTGCCAGTCTGTTTTAAAGCATGCTGTATAAAACCTATTTGAAAAGGCAAGTGGTGTTAATATATTTGGTTAAGTAAACAATGTGATTTGTAGACTTTCTTGAATTGAGAGCTTTCATTTATTTACTTATTTATTATTTATACCCTATTCTGTCTTAGAGTTACAGCTGAGATTTAATTTTTAAAAATCTTCATAAAAAGCAGTTGGTCAGAGAACCAATCTGGCAAAAACAGAAAATGTTCAAACCAGCATTACACTGGCTACCATGAACACATGTCACCCGACATCTTTTTTCTACCCAGGGCCTACTGGGAAAGCAGTAAGTCCACCTAAACTCCAAGTTTCCCGGGGTTTGGCAGGCTGTCTCTTACTGAGGGCTGGTATGGCCACACAAGCAGTCCAAACAGCTGCTCTGGGACCAGGCCACTCAGGGTGTGGCTGTTTAGATGGGTGTGGGTGGTAGCACTGAGCAGGCCACAGGGTCAGGCTCCTATAATGGTCCTCTCAGAATTCAAGTGGCCACAGGTATTCTCTCCCACTCCTCTCACTTACGCCACTTAATCCAGAAAGGTTAGTTGGATGGAGCGAAGCTTCCACTCCAACTACAAGAACAAATTGAGGAGGTAAAATTACCCCCCAACGTGGGGGAGTGCCAGGCTCCAAGCAGCCATGTGCCATTCGCAGGAGCTCTTGGGTATGAAACAGCCCTGTCAATATAGGTGTCAGCGTTCATCCCACTGATGTGACTCAGCTGGGAACTCACTCTGCTGTGGGGGTGGGCCTGTCCTTTTCATTCCTCTAAGGATTTCCTGCGAGTTGAAGGATCACGAGGAGCTGCCAGAAAGAGCATGTGCAGATGGCAGGTAAGCTTTCCCATCAGCGAAGAACTAGCATTTCTGTTTTGTTCAGGAATGGCAGGTCAAAATCCAGCTATTCACACAGGAGGCTCAGTGGAGAAGTCAAAGAGAAAAGCACGCTGGCATTTGCATTAGGCGGAAAAGGACCGATGGAGCTGTTAGAAAACCCAGAGGGAAATGGAAGCTAAAGAAGTTTTCCTGTTTACACACTAATGATATTTACCTGCACAGAGACTGCTTCTGTGCTAGTATTTTATGTACAATTTAGGGGCCATTAAAGTTGAATTTAAGATAATTCATAATAAATGTGTCTTATATTGGAAGGTTCAGAATAGTAACTCAACATTTCAGAAATCTCTGTTTTTACTTATACTGTGTTTTGCCTCCACCCCGGAGTGAACGGCCCAGATACAGTAACCCACCCAAAATAATTGACTCCTACCTCCAACCTTGCTTCTGAATATTCACACACACAGCTGTGGGAGTGAAGTGAGAGGCAGGAAACCTTGACAGCGAAGACAATCTCTCTTTTTACATAAACTCAGGCACCTTGGGGGGTTGGGTGGTGTGTTTTCCAGAATGTTAGACACACTTCTTCAGTCCTAATTGAGAAGGTTGTTATCAGCATCCTGTAATTGCAAATGCCAAATTTAAATATCAATTTAAATTAAACAGGAATGAACAAAGAAAAAATTCAGAAACACTCTAATAGAAAAAGTTTCAATTTCCTAGATTATCTACATCTTGTTATATGGATGGCTATCTAGGTCCATGTCTGGATATTGTGTTTTCAACACAAAGTAAAGGAATAAAGATCACAGTCAAGTCTAGCTCCTATCCCTTCATATGACATTGGCCGAATCATTTACACACTCTATGCCTTGAATCTTCATCTGAGAAATCAGGAATAATACCTAGGTAATACAAGTAATAGAGAATGTAAGCTCCCACCAGCTTGTAAACTTCATGAGAACAGAGAATCTGAGGTTTTTGTGTTTTTCCCCCTAATTGCTCTATCTTCAGTACCCAAGACATTGCCTGGCATGCAAATATTTGTTGAATGAGTGAATATTATACACAATAAAAGAGATGCTATGTGAAGTATCTGTCTGCTAGTTAATTAATAAATGTTTGTTTCCCCATTAACCTCCAACTGACTCCATCTTCATTCCCAACATATTAATTCAACCATCTAAGGCTGAATTATTTTTAATCAATTCATGTAATAGATTCATGTTCAGATGTTCTTGCACATTTACACTAAGAATTATCCTCGAGTCCTTCCTTTCTCTTATTCCCCTTATCAACTTCATTAGCAAGTACTGTTAATTCAACCTCCAGAATTTACCTCAGATCCGTCCACTTCCATCTACCTCCACTGCCACTATGTAATCTAAGCGATCCCCTAAGTGGACTCTTGCAATAACCTCCTAACTGGTCTCTCCCATTCCACTGTACCCTTTCAATCCATAACTGGATCTCCAGTCTCATCTTGTACCAGTTTCTTCTCTCTTGCCCATGCTTCAGCCATCCAGACTTCTTATCTGTTCCTCACGTATCAGTCTCTTTCTGTTCTCAAATCTTCATACTTGTTACTCACTCTGCCTAGGAATGCTTTAACCTTAGCTCTCGTGTGGATGGTTCCTGCACGTGCACCAGGTCTCTGCTCAAACATCCTCAGGGAAAGAGGGGCTTTCCCCATTTACCCCATTTTCTCTACCATGTTTCTTCATATTTCTTATCTATTTGCTCAGTTGTTTAGCCTAGGCTAAAATCTGGCTCAACCATTTACTGGCTGTGAGAACTTAGGCAAGGTGCTTAAGCACTCTTACCCTTAATAACTTCACCTGTAAGGTAAGGGTAAAAATAGCTCCAACCTCACAAAGTTGTGAAGAATAAATGAGATATTGTGTGGAAAAAGCTCTGAACATTACCTAGAACATATGCTTGCTCACTTAATATTAGTTATTTTTATTATATTCACCTGCAAAACTACAGATTCCTTGAGGGCAGGGGCTGCATCTTTTCCATCACTGCATTGCTAGTTCCTAGAACTGTGCTGGCACTAAGTCAGTCATCCATAAATGTTTGCTAAATGAATGAATGCTACCTAAACAGGCCACATACATTTCAGCTGAAGAGCTACTTGTAAATGCACATGTGTGTTTAAAAATATGTGGGTTAATTTGCCATAACACTATGTGATGTATGGAGGAAAAGGGAAATTGCTATCTGATCACTTCTTACCAGCTCTACACCATTACCCTGGCCAAGCCACTGAGATTGCTCTTGTAGCCTCTTCATTGGTCTCCTTTCTTCTACTCTTACCTCCCTACAATCTATTCTCTACACAGAAGTCAGTGATCCTATTAATACACATATCAGATCATGTCATTCTTGTGCTTAAAACCCTCCAATAGTTTCCCATCACACTTGGAATAAAGTCTAAACTCCTTGTCATAGCCTGAGGCTTACATGATGTACCTGCCTCTTGACTCTTCAAACTCATCCTCTACTACTCTGTTCACCTACATGCTGATCCCTTCCCCATCAGCCCCACCCATGCTACTCCAGTCAGGAAAGAAGTAGAATCTAAAAATCATACTATAAGTGAATATAAAGTTGGAATGATCAAGGAGAATAGACATAGCAAAAGCACAGTAAGGAACATAGAGGTAAGAAAGCAAACAAAGTGAATGAAACTAAAGAGTGAAAAGAGAAAAATAGGAGAAATGGAAGACTGACAAAAGAGATCCAACATTTGTATACAGGGGAGAACCCAAAAACAAAACTAGAAAATTTTAACAAAATGAATATTTAAAGTTACAACTTAAGAAAAATTTGTTTAAATATAGATTTGAGGGTGCCAGCCCAGTGGCATAGTGGTTAAGTTTGTGTGCTCCACTTCAGTGGCTTGAGGTTCACAGGTTTGGATCCCAGGCATCGATATAGCACCGCTCATCAAGGCATGATGTGGAAGCATCCCACACAAAACAGAGGAAGACTGGCACAGATGTTAGCTCAGTGACAATCTTCCTCACACACACACACACACACACACACACACACATAAAATAAATAAATAAATATAGATTGGAATCTATACTGCAAGGGCACACTGTGCTATGACAGAAAAAAATTGACCCACAATATTCAGTAACTAGTCTTATACTAATAAAATTACTAAATGCTTGAAATAAAGAATTAGACATCAGGTAAAGATATGAAGTTACTTATAAAGAAAGGAAATTATACTGGAATCAAATTTTGTCACAGCAATTATCAATACCAGAAACAATGGAGCAATGCCTGCAAAATACTCCACAGAGAAAGGGTGAATTTGAGAGTTCTATACTTAGCCAAAGTGAACCTCAAGAATAAAAATTACAGATGTTTTAAATATGCAAGAATTCATGGAGTACTGTTCTCATGGACACTTCTCTGGGAAACTACTAGAGGAAAAACTTCAGCCCGCCAAGATGATCTGGAGAAACTACAGCAAAAGGACTGGTAGTGACCGTGGAATGTATTTAACTTTACAGTTAAGACTAACAGGAGTTGCAGTTTATGGTGAAAAAACATAATGTAAATTGCATATACCTGACAATAAAATAACTCAACTTAAAAAAAAAGGAGAGAAAAGGGAAAGAATGTGAGTGAAATTGTAAGTTCTTCCATCTGCAACAGCCAAGAGTTAAATGCTATAATTTAAAACTGATTTATAAGCATATATAACTCTACAAAAGAAAACATTAAGAAAGATAATTGACTGGGACCAGCAGCATGGTGTAGTGGTTGAGTTTAGTGCGCTATGCTTCAGTGGCCTGTGTTTGCAGGTTAGGATCCTGGGTGCAGACCTACACTTGTGAGCCATGTTGTGGCAGCAACCCAGTGGAGGCAGATTGGCACAGATGTTAGCTCAGGGCTAATCTTCCTCAGCAAAAAAAAGAAAGAAAGAAAGAAAAGAAAAGAAAGATAATTGACTAAAATTGGAGAATGAAAGAGAGAGATGTGGAAAAAATAGTAAACAAGCTACCTTTCTCATTGTTCATAAGAGGAAACAGATTCTGTTTAAAGTAGATTAGGACTAATGGCATTATGTAAAGATACACTTATGAAAATATTAAAATAAAAATATAACCTCCCTAAATCCCAACAAAATTTCACACTGAGATCAAATAGCAGACAAGGCAAACAGACCATGCAGTAATAGACATATTTAAAAAGTTATAAAAGAAAAACATGTTATAAAATAATAGCAAAACTAAGGCCCAACATTTCTGTCGTATCACTAAATGTAAATTGTCTTGATTCATCTATATAAAGGAAAATTTTTACTGATTAAATCACAAAGTAAAACCCTACTTTATGCCAAATACAAAGAAAAATCTAAGATAAAGTCTTAAGATAAAAGAATGGTCAAAGATCTACCAAACAAAGATAAATAATATAAAGCAGAAGTCATAATTTTAATATCAGATGAAGTGGAAGTCAAGACAAATCTCATTAAATAAGACAAAGAAGAGAACTTAATAATAGCAAGGTGTGCAATTCCCAATAAAGACATTACAATTAAGTATATCTATGCACCAAATAACATAACACCAACGTTCATATAGCAGAAATTACAGGAGATATAAACAGTAATAAACACGAACATGCTAATCTTGGGAGACTTCAATTTATCTCTCCAGTGCATGACAATCAAATGGACAAAAAATAAATAAGGATAGAATGATTTAAATATCATTATTGATATAATATAAGTGACTGATATATTATAAACACCATACCCTGAAAATAGAGAATATACTTTCTTTTCAAAAAGGGCAAATAGAAAACTTTAACAAAGTCTAAAAAATTCAATCACATAGATAACATTTTTGGATCATACTAACAAGAGACTGATCACACTATTAATAATGATGCAAATATTCTAAATAATATATTAGCAAAAAGAATCCTGGAGCACATTAAAAAAAAATCATTACCAAATGGGATCATAATGGCTCAATACTAGAAACTCTATGAATGCAGTTCATCATACTGACAAATCTAAAGAAAAAAATCATAGGATCTCTCCATAGAGGCTGAAAAAGTATTGGACAAAATTCATCACCCTTTCCCAATACAACAAATAAACAAAACAATCAAGAAAATATTGAATGAAATAGAAATAGAGGGAGACTATCTTATCATGATAAAATGTATCTACTTCAATCCGAAGCCATCATAATGTTCCTGGCTTTCATGGAAATGCTATCACTGTGTTGCCTCGTATCCACTAACGCCACGATTTAACTATTTAACATTGTGCTTCAGTTGTAAGTCAACATGGTTACCCAAGAGAAAAACATTATAGGTGTAAAAATTGGAAGAGATGAGTAAAAATATCACCGATTGTAGACAACATGGTGGTATAATTGGAAGATTCAAGAGATTTTATTAAAAACTACTACAAACAATAAGACAATTCAGTAATAATCAAGTACAAAATCAATGTGCAAAAATCAGTAGTTTTTATATATTCAAACGACCAGTTAGAAGATTTAATGGGAAAAAAGTTATCCATATATAACAACAGAAAAAATAAAATACATAAATATAATGTTGTCAAGAAAAGTGTGAGACCTGTTAAAAATAAAATGTAAAATAGTACTGAAGGCCACAGAACAGCCTTTCTATGAATAGAAAGGCCATGTGATTGGGTAGGAAGGCTCAGCATCGTGAATGAGTCAATTCATCCTAAATTAACTTGTAAATTTGAGATGATCTCAATGAAAACCCAACAGTTTTATGCTACATCACCTGAGGCTAAATTTAGTGAGAAAAATATAGAGGGGGACTAGCCCTAAAAGATATTAAAATATTTTCAAAAACCTAAATAATTAAGAGTATCACCCTGGTCCATTAGCAAAAGAGAAATCCCAGAAGTAAGTATATGAGATTTATACAGGAATCAAGTATATAAAAAAGATATCATCTCAAATCATTGGAGCAAAAGGGATAAGTAAAGTAATATGTACATCTTACCTCACATGCCAGGATAAATTCCAAATGTACCAAACATTTACATTTTTTTAAATGCAACCATAAAACAATAAGAAGACAACTTGAAACAATTTATTTGTAAATTTGGAGTTAGGAAGGTTTGTCTAACCTTTTGTGACTCAAAATCCCCAAATCATTAATTATTTTACTGGTAAATTTGGTCACATAAATTTTTTTTTTAATTCACACAAAGAAACATCATGAACAAAGTTTTAAAAAAGATAAACTGAGAGAGATATTTGAAACTCATATGACACAGCAAAGGGCAAGATTCTCTAATAGATAAATTGATAGGATCATTGCTCATTAGAAATACAGAGAAAAGAAATGAAATTTACTCTTAAATAAGTGACAAGATAATCAACCTCACCCATAAGAAAGGAAAATGTAAATTAAAACTACACAGAATAAGGCCAGCCCTGGTGGCCTAACAGTTGAATTCAGTGCACTCTGCTTCAGCAGCTGGGCTTCGATGCCCAGGCATGGACCTACACAGCTCTGTTATCGGCCATGCTGTGCTAGTGCCCCACATACTTAAAAAAGAGAAAATAGAGGAAGATTGGCACAGATCTTAGCTCAGGGCAAATCTTCTCCAGCAAAAAAAGAAAAAAAAACACAGAATACCATTTCTACCTCTCGAGTGGCAAAAACTCAAACTTAGCTAACCACTCTGTTGATAGGCCTCTGAGGGAAAAAAGTATTTTCTCATACATTGCTGATTCGAGGATAAATTGGGCAATGTGCTAATAACTATACAAATTGCAAATGTATATACCCTTCAGCCTAGCAATTCCACTTCTAGGAAATCCAAGATATACACCAGTGATGTGTGGAATGCTGCATGTACAAGAAAAAATTTGGAAATATATTAATGTTTATCAATATGTAACTAGCTAAATAAGTAGTCATATATCCATATAATGGAATTATAGGTAGTTGTTAAAAACAGAAGGCAGAAATTCTCCCTGTACTGATATCAAGCAGTATCCAAGGTATATTAAGTGAAAATAGTGTAATTAAGTGAAACAGAATAGTGTTTGTTAAGTGAAAAGAGAACAGTGTGTATGCTATGTCATCTTTTGGGTAAAAAGGAGGAAAATAATATATACGTATATTTTCTTATATATGCATAAAGGAATTCTAGCTGAACGCTCCAGGATTAATAATATCTGTTATCCAGAGGGTTGGACCTAGGGTCAAACTGACAGAATAAAAGACATGGATATAAAAGACACATTTTACTGTATAACTTCTTATTTTTTTTGAACTGCAAGAATGACGTATTCAAAACTAAATTTAAAATATTTAAATGAAAAAGCACAATTTGTTATGAAGCTAATACTGCTTTGTGGGGTTTTTTATTTTTCTTAATTTTATGCACTATTTAACGTATCTAATAAAATTTTGAAGGCATTGGTTGCGTCTTCATCTCACTATACACTATTTTCTTTTTAATAAAAATTTAGCGTTTCCATAACCCTCAATATTTCCAGCAGGAAAGTACATAGAAGAGCCACACTATAAAACTGATGACTCTTCAACTGCAAATGGTTTCACTCCAAATAGTTTGCCAAGAGTTTATAGTTTCCTGGTTATTTTTTTCTGATTATCAGAATTCTTATGAGCAAAGTATTTTTGATAATAAATAAAAGCACACTTAACAACACATCTTCACCAATAAACTTCAAAGGCAGTGAAATGCATAGCTGTACGAAGATTCCCGTGTTGGGACATGCTCCCTAACGTTTCAGTGATCAGTGTATATATCCAGTGTATTAAATGTAAGAAATGGCATTTATCAATCATTCACCCCAAATTCTTTCAAGGACTTTCACTGAAAATAGCAAGAGGTGGTCAATTTCTACTCTCCCATCCGAGCAAGCACAGCCACCCCAACTCCAGACAAGCCACCACTGCCGCCTTCCCCTTCTCTCATGAAGTCTGCAAGCCAGTGGAGGCACTTCAATCCCCATGTCATATAGTTCAACCAAAGACTGGAGCCAGCCCTATCCCCCCGCTGATACAAATAAGAAAATCACCCAAAGAAGACACTCATACTTTTATCATTATTATATCTGTACTTTAACTTCAGAATTAATACTCGGTAGGTAAAAAAGTAATAATCCTACGGCAAAGATGAGGATGGCTGTGAAGATTTAGCCATAAGCATTCAAGTTTTTGTGACAATTGCAATATACTTATTTTGTTTAGCCAAACAAATGCCTCACAGTTTTTCAAAAACCAGCTGCAAAACCTAGGCTTGGGAAGAGCATTGAGGGACTAAGTAATCCATGGCCACAATGAGCACCATTTGCAAAGGGAGTAGTAACATATACAGTCACTTTCGACTCAGTTTAAATGTCAGTCTGAACTGGAACAGCATCATGCTGACACAGCACATTCATAAGAAGAGGGGAGTTTCCTAGTCTTCCTTTTATGATGCTTTGTAACCTTGGTTTCTGGGACTCTTTGTTTTGGAAAAAAAAAATCACTTCCTGATAATTTCTCTGCTGAAGGACAATCTGATTTAAAAAAATAATTAGAAAATGAACACGCTTTACCTAAGGATAAGCAAGTCTTTTTTTTTTTTTTGCTGTTTTTAATTCAACTTAAAATCTGACCACACGTTATTGTTTATCTTTGTAAGTATGCACAAGGAACAAAAGGTAAAATTCTACTGCTTCCTGGGTACTTCTAATAGGTGTTCAGTGTCACCAAGACCACACAAACCACATAATTGTGACAATTGCTATGGCAACTAACAAAATTTTCAAATTGAAATACTCACTGTCAAGACTGCCCCACAGAGCTCTTAGAACTGGCATCCACTTCCACTTCAGTGTACGGTGTGCAAATTTGGAAGCCCCTGCCATCTCGTAACCACAGTGAAGAGAACCGCCTACATTAACTCTGCTACTTCATTTTCAGTTGACTATTCCATACGTCTGTCAGACAGCATCTCTCCATTCAAAAGTGGAGACCAAAGAGTTGGCTGCCCAGTCTAGAAAGCTGCATATAGAGCCTGAAGCAAACATGGTACTAAATTAGCAATACCACCCATATGTTTTCTCCTCTGTGCACTCAGAGCCATGAAGATAAGTCTATTAAAAATAACTCTTCTATCACACAGTGTATCTTTTTATTCTCCTGAATCAGGTCGTCACTTTAATCTGTCTGATTTAATTTTCTAAAACCAAGTCCCTCACATCAAGGGGGCCTTTCCTCAAATAAATGCCACACAGGAAAGTTGATGTGTAGTAAAATTGTAAATGGTCTGGTCAGAATGTTCTGTTTAGTTTTCAGAGACAACAGGACTTCAGGAATCTTTCAGCTCACCATCATGCACTGATGAGAAAAGGCTCAGTATGGAGATGAAGGCCATTTGGAAAAAGCTGAAAAGATGGGGAAAGTGAAAAGGACAGTCCCTGCCCGAGACACACCCTTCTAATTGGGGAAAAAGAAGTCACTGGACAGATTCCACTGTGCTTAGCAAACGTCACTATGTGATTTTCTCTTCCTGCTTCTGCCTCAGAGGAAACAGAACTTTTAGGGTGAGAAAGCATCTTCTTAGCAGGACAAGCACACAAGAAAGGCAAACAAACAGAAGTCTCTTCTGTTAGGACATATGAAATTAGGCCATATGAATCCAATATTGAGATAGAAATTTTCCTGTCTGGCAGCAAAGACATCATCATAATAATTATTAACAACCCAACACTCACTGAGTGCTTATCTGTACCAACTATTGTTAAAAGTGTTTTACGTGAATAGACTCATTTAATACTTACTTTCAGTGTACCACTATTGTCCCCATTTTACAGATGAGAAAACTAAGATGCAGAAGGCTAAGCAACTCGGAAACTGTCAAGTAGAGCCCGCATTTCAACCCAGACACTCTGTTTTCAGGTTTTAAAACCTGAAGAGATAAGAGGTATCTGAAAAGGTGTATAGTATTTTCCCTTGGATTCTGTTGGCTTTCAAAGTCTGCACACGCACACGGACAAACACAATTTACAATAGTGATGTTCGATGGGACCAATGTTTGATGGTTTGTGACTTACGGCTGGGTCATTCAAACAGCTACTTTAGCCAACAAGTTCAACTTTCTGCCCATGAAAACTTCATGTATTAATTTTCTATTACTGCTATTCTAGTCTATTATTTCTATTATGCCACTAAATTACTGCAAATTTAGTGGCATAAAACAGCACAAATTAAGTATCTTACAATTTAGTAGGTCAGCAGGCTAGTACTGGTGTCACCAGACTGAAATTAAGGTGTCTGCAGGCTGCACTTCTTTCTGGAGTCTTTAGAGGAGAATCCATTTCTAAGCATTCGGTTATTTGCAGAATTTAGTTTTTTGTGATGGTAGGACAGAAGTCCTTGTCTTCTTGCTTCCTGAAAACTGAGTCCCATTCCCAGCTTCTAGAGGCCACCACATTCCTTGGCTCATGGCCCCCCTTCCTCCATCTTCAAAGCCAGCAATGAAAGATTGAGTCCTTCAAGTCTCCCCTTCTTCTCCTGTTTCATCTCTCTGACTGAACCAGGAAAGTTTCTTCCCTTTTAAGGACTCATGGGATTAGGTTGAGCCCATGCAGTTAATCCAGGATAATCTCCTGATCTCAAGGTCCATACCTTTGACTACACCTGCAAAGGTCCTTTGCCATGTAAGGTAAAATATTCACAGTCCTACACAGTTCCACATGTTCACATCTCCAGGTCCAGAGATAAAGACATGGACATCTGTCGGGGGCCATTATTCTGCTACCACACTTATGAATAGGAAGTTCTATTGGAAGGTTTTATTTGTTCCTCTTTTTCTCTTTAACATCTTTATTGAGCTATAATTGACGTACATCAAACTGCACATCTTTAAAATGTACAACTTTATGAGTTTTGACATATATATAGTATATACCCATAAATCCATCACCACAATCAAGATAATAACTATATCCATTATCCCTAAAAGTTTCCTCTTGCCCCTTTGTAATCCATACCTCCCTCTTTCATCTCATCCCCTAGCAACCACTGATCTGCTTTCTGTCATTATAGATGAGTATACACAGAATTTTGTATAAATAGAATTACACAGAATGTACTTATTTGGGGGTCTGGCTTCTTTCACTCAGCATACTTATTTTAAGACTCACCTATATCGTGGCATGAATCAATAATACTATACAACCTAGCACTTTCACTCCAGGATACTGATTTTATTGTTTCTGCCTGGACAGTGTGTTGGGAATAGAAAAGAGACTAAGGACACCTGAAGTTTTCCTCACCTCCAATCCACCTCAGAGACAAGTACAAAACCCCAGGGTAATTTAGACACTTGAAATCTTTGACTCTCAGGCAATATCCTATTCTATCAGTTAGATTTTGCTGTGGAAGAAACTACCCCCGAAACTGAGTGGCTTAGAACAATAGTCACTTTTCTGTGGATCAGTGATTTAGACTGGTCTTTCCTGGGCGGTTCTTCTAGGACTGGCTGGGCTCACTCTGTGGCTAAAGTCAGTGGGTAGATTGGCCAGGGGCTGATTCAACATCTCTCTCAATGTCTGGTGGTTGATGCCGTCAGGTGACGCTGGCTGCCAGTGGGATGATAAAGATGATTGGCCACAGGCCTCCAGCAAATTAGTGCAGGTTTATATTTACCTGGTGGCAGTCACAGGGTTCCCAAGAGTAGCAAGCCCCACCACACAGGACTTTTCAAGCTTCTTCTTGCATCACATTTGCTAATGTCTCATTGGTCAGAGCAAGTCACATGACCAAGCCCAGATTAAAGGATGAAGAAATAGATTCTGCCTCTTCATGGGAGTAACTACAAAGAAACACTGCAAAAAGGCATGCATACAGGTAAGGGAAGATTTTGTAACCATTCCTGCAGTCTACCACGTCTATCTCTTTGTTTTTCATTACCTCTACTTCCTCACTACCCACCCAGGCCTTGAGCCCTGTCTCAAATTCAGCTTCCTTACCTGTCACTCAGCAGAATCTATTTTCTCCTAAGTGACCAATGACCTTCTTGTTTCTTGCTAAATCCAGGGAACCCATTTCACTCATCATCTCATTTGGCCTCTTGGCATCATTTGACACAATCTTCTCCCTTGGTTTCAATGACACTACTCTTTTCCTTATAATCTTCTTAGCTATTTCTTCACAGTCTCCCTTATGGAAAAAGTGTAGAGCATGGTGCCTGGTGTAAAATATGCATTTAAAATTGGTTTGTTGAGTGAATGATTGAATGCCTAAATGAATGAACAAACAAAATTAGATTATAGTCCCCTACCCACCATTTAAATGTTGGAATTTGCCAATCTCCAGTTACTGCCTATACGCTGATGAGTTCCAATTTTATGTCTCCAGCCCAGATCTCTTTCCTGTACTTCAGGCATGCACATGCAACCTCTGACTGGACTTTCTTCTCACTGACACTCCAGACTCAACCTGTTCAAATCAGATCTCTCTAAACTCAGGGTCAGACCTACTTTTCTTTCAGATTCTTCCACAATCTGCCCAATCACCAAGGCAAAAATCTGAATGTCATCCTTGGCCCTATCTTATAGGTCACCAAGTCCCGTTGCTTCTTCCTCTTGAAATCTGCCCCCTTATCTCCAAACACATTGTTCCTACTACTTTTGTTTAGGTCCTCATCAGTCCTCACCTAGATGCCTACAACCACCACTTTATTCAGTGTTTGCAAAATCTCTCTGGAGACAGGAAGCATGTGTTTTTATGTTTGTTAAAACATAGATTCCTGGACCTGCCCCAAATCTTCTGAGTCAGACTATCCCAGGAAGGGACCCGAGACTCTGTATGTTTCAAAAGCACCCCAGATGATTCTTGCTATCAAGAAACTTGGGAAAACACTGTCCTAATTTGCCTTCCTGACTCAAGAGTGGCCTCCCAGTCTACAATCCACGCTCCAGAGCATTGACAGAGTAACCTGTTTAAAATACAGATCTAATCTTATCATTTCTTTGGCTAAAATATTTCCATGGTTCTTCATGGTTTCTATATGTCTTCTATATGTCTATATGGATAATACCCACATTCTTTAACAGAGCCTTCATATCTCTCCGACCTTATCTTTCAACCTCCTCAGATATGGACTCTACACTCTATCCTTAACGCTTCTCTAAATGCAGCATGAATGCTCTGTCAGACCACTGCACCAGCTGTACGTGCTACCTAGGCCACTCACCTCCCAACCCCTCTATTTATTCATCACACACTGACAGAACACTTACGTGAGACAGACACTGTTCTCAGTACTTTGGAAATCTTAACTCACGTATTCATCATTATAACATTAGGATGGGTAAGTGGTAGGTACTATGATTATCCCCACTCAGGGAGAGAAGTGAGGGACGTTTGCCTGGAGTTAAGCATAGTTTCTGGCAAAACCAAGACAAGCCCAGACAGCCTGGCTGTAGAATCTATGCATTTAGTAGCCATGGTCTAGCTAGCGCCTCTCCTTCATCTGGTTAAACTCATTGTTTCAAAGCTCAGCTCATGCATTGATACTTCCTGGAAGCCACCTTAGATCTCCCAGTCTGATCAGCATTCTGGGCTTCCTTTGTGCACAGCACTTACAGCACTGTGCAGTTAAAAACTCTTTCTTGTCTCCTAAACCAGACTGTAAGTTCCTTAACAGAGGGAGACACATTTTTTGTATCCCCAAAATCGAGCTCAATGCCCAGCACAAAGTAAGTAGTAACCCTATGTTGAATTAAAAAAAAAAGAATAAATGAATTAGTGAACAAATGCATATTTTCACTTATAAGGAAGCAGCAGGGAACATTAACAACAGACAATCTGAACATTCTGCCCCTGAATCATCGAGTCATCTGTACATAATTTCATGGGCTTTTCAATTTTTGGCATTGAAGAGATGGCCTACCTTGTATCAAAAATAAACTTTGGTGTCTTCTTACAAATACTAAAAATTTCATGGGAATTCAAATTAAATGCATGATTGGATATTTATTTGTTTAATCTACTCAGTAGATTTCTTTTATTTTTCTGTGTCAAGCGTGAAAGTTAAAACTATTTCTAGACCTTTCATCTTAGCTCAACTTTCCCCTTAATTTCTTCACTCCAAAATGTTGAACAAAACAGGTCCCTTTTTGTGGTTGGAAAGTTTGGCTTTACATAGAACCTTTCAACACACAACTGTCAGCACCTGATTATGGGTCATTTTTTAGCCTCTGACTTTCACTTCCTTCCTTAAATAGGTCTTTCAGATGAATCATCTTCAGCCCCTCTGTGATTATGCAGGGAACAGTTATGCAGTATATAAATGAACAGGATGCACTCAGCTCCTTACCTGAAGTTGCTCTGTGCTCTGATTTGGGGGGTTTCATTTTTCATTCAGTAAAAAAGTGATTACTATGTGCTGGATGTTGCGGGAGCCATCAGTACATTAGCACTTCCAACAAGAGTGAGAGGAAGCAAGGGCTGAGAAAAGCTCACATCCACTAGTTTGCAGCCCTGTTTTTTTTAGTTATGCTTTTTTTGGTGAGGAAGATTGGCCCTGAGCTAACACTTTAGCCTTTTAACATTTCTGGTTTGGAGAGGAATTTAGTGGAAAAGGACTTGAGTGAGACTTTGTGTAATATTTGTGCAATTCTTTTTTCTAGGCCCCATGTCATTATTAAAACAATTGTATGTGTGCATGCATATGTATATATATAGATATATATACATGTATATTATACAAATATACACATACATGTATGTAATCAGTCACCAGCACAGTAACAATGTTCTCTCGCTACTCAAGAATTCATCTCTTAGCCTGTAAGCTATGAATATTTTATCAGATTCATTCCTACAATATACATGCTGATAGTCATAGCTATTTACTTCTTGGATCAATTTTATAAAATATATTTTAGTAAATAATCTTTTTAATGATGGTTTATTGTTTGTGTCACAACATGTATACATGTCCATGAACATTAATATGAAAGAATCCACTTTTTTCCATATGAGACCAAGAAAAATCAAAATACCAAGACCTACAATACTGGAAAATGCTAGAATGGAATAAGGAAAGAGGAAGTTTACAATAGGAATCCTTGTCTTTTATCTTCCGTATGAATGACATCCTAAATATGCATGATCCGGACCTACATTTCTGCAGCTGAAGGCTGTTTCCTGAGTGAATCACAGCTGCATGAAATGTGCAGGAACAGACATACAAAAATGGTTAGGCAGCAGCCCTTTGACTGAAGAATTCGATAGGCAAGAGATTAAAGGAGTATATTCAGGAACTCAGATTTGGTAGGTTTTAAGAAAGATTTTGTACCTCTATGAGGGTGCAAAAACTACTCATTTAAGTCTCTTTCCAGGCTGCTAAAGAAGATCCTGGCTCTGTGCAGTTTCTTCCCCTTCTCTATCTTCTGAGAAGAGATGTCAACAGCAAGCCATGCTTTTGGCATTCGTAATGGAGAATCGTTAGAGAACAGACAGAGAGAGCGATGCCTGCGAGGCGGTAGGAGGAGGGGAGGGGCTTCGAGTCAATTATGACAAAGAGCAGGAGAGGGTGAGCCGAGGAAAATGAAGACAGCCCAAACTGGAGGGAGAGGAAATGGCTCAGAAAATAAGCTAGGAGTGAGAATAGCTGTGGGGTGTGAAGGCAGCTCGTGAGAAAGAGAAAAGGGGAATTTTGAGGAAATTTTCTGAGAGCTATTTGTACCCTTCATGGTATTTGAGAAATACAAGTGAAGTATTTGAGACATTCTAAAATTGCTATTGGTAGCTAAGTTCCTTTGCACGCAGTACTGCTGTGGAAGGGAGCTACAGGGCTCGCGACTTTATAAACATTATATATTTTACAGAGAGATGTGAAAACCACCTTCACCAGCATCTGACCAGCAGGATTTGCTCTCTGGAGGACTTGATAGAACCCCTTGGAGTCTTTAGATTGACTCATTCTATACTCAGAGAATATTGTTGCTTCTCCTTTCCCCATCTTCATTTACTGTTATTTGTATCCCTGTTGGGATACAAATAACGTACTAGACTTTAATGTGCTTGATGCCAGGAACTGCCCTTTTTACCTTTGTATTCCATGTTATATCCAGCAGGACACCAGCCACATGATTAGATATTCAATTAATTAATCAATCAGTTAATTGTAGGAAAACCATAAAGTTTTGCTAAATAAAATGAGTGAAAATGCGTGAAGAGAAAGCCTGGTAGCTTTGGTTTTGTTGGTGGTATTTCAATTCTCGTCATTTTCTTGTCAATCTTATCAAATATTCTGATTCAGCAATATATTTGGAATTTAAGAACTATCGTGCACACTTGTCACTAGTGATTTAAATACTACAACTTTGCTTACTGACCTTACCAAAGTGTCCTCATGTCAGCAATATATTTGGAATTTAGTGGCTACTACTACACTTTTGACACCTCAGAAAATATCACTAATTTAAGAGACTCTTCTGCTAGAAGGTAGTTATATAAGTAGCATTAATAACGCAAGCATTTTCCACCATTCTTGTCTAAAAATTAACTACAAAATAGGTCCATTTTAGTTCCCTCAATGTAATGGAGGTCCACCTGAGATCACAGCTACAGTTCCCACACTAGCCGTTTTGATTGTTTGGATATCTTTGTTGTCTCACTAGCTACTAATCATTTACATAAAATCCTAACATAATGAAATTCACCAAGCCACCTCTGGATCCAAAATAGTAGTGTCCTGTGAGTAGGATATAATACTAAGGCTTAATGGGTAGGAGGGAGGATCTATTGAAACTCTGGATTGAAGGCACTGTGTGCTGTAACTATAGGGAGTTAAAAAGGAATAAAAACATTTGTTCTCTGACAACAATGAACTTACAGACAACATGCTCAAAATAAGTAACTGTGATATAAAATGACAAACATTTTTTTAAAAATGCACGTACACACACATTTCTGTCATGCATTCCCAAACTTACATTTCAATTGTGCGGTTGCTAAGTGTCCACATTGCCAGATAGATTGGTGTATCACCAAGTAAAGTAGAAGAGTCAAGCTGAGAAGACAGGTCTGGAAGAGGCAGCATTTACTAGCTGTGTGACCTATGTTAAGTTGTATGGCCTCTCTGAGCCTCCATTTTTCATCTGTGAAAAGGAGTAAATGTCTACCTCTTGAGTGGGTTATAGAGAGGAGAATGAGGTAACATGTGGAAGAGCCTAGCAGAGAGCGCTCTGTAACCACTCATTCTCTTTCCACATTGCATTTTACTTTGATTTCTGACTGCCAGCTCATGGTAAAGCCTGCACCTTCTTAACAGTTCTGCTTCTTAGATACCAAGATTGAAAAACAAAACAAAACAAAAAAAACAAAAGCTTCTTTCTGATTGCTATATACCAAGCGACTCTATATACTGTTCACTACAAAAACATGAAGCCATACTCACAAGTAACAAGGAAGTAGCATTAAATATATTACTAATGAGAGCTATTCAGATGTATGTATAAATACTTAGCTATTTAAAAGATACAAAGGGCAATGAATATAAAGGAGAGGAGGTTTCTGGGAAGATTGTAGAATTAGAAGATGTAACTTGAAAAGGTGTTATGAGTAAGATCTGACTAAGCAAAAATTTTATAAAGCTAAGTCTTTTATAATGATATAATACACACTTAAAAAAGAAAATTTGGAAAGCATGGAAATACAAAAGGAAAATCCACAAAGCCAGCCATAAACTCATATCATATATAAACTCTGTTAACATTTGGGGTTTCCTTCCAATGTTTTTCTTCACATATAATCTATGTTTCTACCTATTTTGAATTATACTATCTATATGGCTTTGCCTCTTGCTTTTTTCTCTGAGGTTGTGTAGTACGCATTTTCCATGCTATTAAACATTTTCTGAAATCATGATTTTAGTGATTTTTAACGGCTGCCTGTTGTCCATAAGATATATGTACTATAACTCTGAATTTCACCACTTACCTATTATTAATCCTTTATATCGAGCCCAACTTTTCAGTTTTAGCAGAATTTTAGACAATGAAAATGATCTACTTTAGTTAAAAATAAGATTTTGACCAACATGACATAAACCTTACAGACCAGACAATGAGGAGAAAGAGATGAAGGGAAACAGCTCAGAATGGAAACCCAACACAGAATTATGTTATCTTTAATATGCTGTCAGATAATATAGCAATGCAATTGTACTTCTAAGTAAATTGAAAATAAGGAAGTCACAGAGCGTTTACTTACACCAAGGAATAGATAGGAATTAAACAGCAAAAATGGCTATGTTCTTTCCAAAACACTGATGAATGTGAGACTTGAACTGGCTTTTGCTGTCACAGTTGGTCTCTGGAAAGTGTCCTCTGTAATAATAAGATGCCATATTTAATAAACATCAAATGGCAGAATGACATCTGGTAATAAAACAGATAAGGAGCCCATCTCATGCACAG
Organism: Equus quagga; assembly: GCF_021613505.1. NCBI lineage: Eukaryota > Metazoa > Chordata > Mammalia > Perissodactyla > Equidae > Equus > Equus quagga. The sequence goes on from NC_060285.1 coordinate 30,246,751, forward strand.
GTTGAGCTCAAGTGAACTCTGGCATAACTACCAAAGAGTACAAGGAGGGTAGGCAGAGGGGATAAGGACAGAAGGGAAGATTTCTTCCACTCAAAACCATACAACTCCATCTAATCAAGTCTTTCCTGGTGGTCTTCTCCAGCGGCTCCCCTCATGACTAGCGCTACACACTGTAGGCTGACACACACTGTCACTTCATGACTCAACTAACTTATAACAGGATAAGGACACTTACAAGAACAAATTCAATACTGATGATTGTCATCCCTCTATTCCTCTTTTGTAAAACACGGAGTCCCTTCTGATATTCCCCAGACCCTCCTCCTTTGTTACACCAAAACTTGAGCAACAATGGATTGTGCAATGAAGGATTATAAAATAGGAGCAGAAAATTAACTAAGGAAGAAGATGGAACCAGATTATAGGAATACATTGTACAGATAGCCTGAAGTCAGAGGTAAACAAAAGCCAAAAGACAGAAGGAAATGGGGAGGCAAAGTCAGACAAAGAATCAGAAACTAGAGAGATCAGGGCAGGATAAAACAGTAGTGCAGAAAGAAGTCAACACTTCAGAAGGACCAGGGGTCACTGCAGAGCTTCAGAGACAGAGTGTCTTAAAACTGAAGTTAGACCTGCCTCAAACGAAGGACATGTTTACTCCTCCTGATCAATCAAGATCCACAGATTGGCATCCTGGACATAGAACCAAGAGATTAAGATGACTGCATTGGGTTTGGTAAACTAGCACCCCATTCAACTCCCTGAGTCCCAGCAACTTGTCTGCCCTTGGGGTTGGGTCCTCCTGTCCTATCTTCCCCACCTCCTATTATCCAGTGTCACATCAGGTCAGACTCCCTTTTGATTAATAGCTTTGACTCAAGCTACATTCTTCACAGGATCCTTTGGTTTCTGCTTGAAACTGCTGTTCTGAAATTGCCTCCTTCACTCGTGCAAAAGACATCTCACTCCTTTCTGTGGGGAAGGGATGTGTGCAGGGCTGTAGGGAAAGAGAGCCCTGGAACAAGACCTATATGTCCTCAGCTCATGTTGGACAAGGACAGATGCCTCTTTCCATTCCTTCCCAAGGTTGAGAGTGGCAGGATGAGTTTGAGCTGCTCAAAGCCCTTCTTCCTATTTCCTCTGGATTTGAGGGAGAAGGGGATACAGGAAGCAATATAGAGAAGCCAGTACCCCAGGGACATCCAAAAGCCCTGAAAACTCCTTCCAAGAAACACTTCCCCTCCACCCCGACTCTGGGGCAGGACTGCATGGTTCTGCATTCCTCCCCGGGCCCGTATGCAAGGCATCAGCTTGCCTTAGCTTCTCTCTCTCCATAACCCTTTTTGGGAACTCTGAACCTGATCTGCTCATTCTTTCTCTAGCCTTTTAGTAAGAACAAGGAGCACTTTTGAGCTCTTTCTATTCCCCAAGCATAGCTGAAGCTTTCCTCCTTATTCCATATCTTTTTATTTTAAAATTTCTCATTTTGTGGATTCACAAAATATGTTTACATGTGAAAGACAACCTCAAGGGGATTCTGGCACATGTTTAATACTCTTAAGGAGGAGTATTTACATTTGAGCATGAATAATAATGTAGTTCATATTTATTGAGTCCCTACTAGATGCCAGGAATTCCCGCTAAGTGCTTTATGTTATAAATTATACACTGTATATGATATCATTGATTTGTCCCAACATTTCCAATATATCATGATTCCTTCCAATACACTTCTTATTCCCATTTTACAGAAGAGAAAATTGGAGATCACAATAAGTACATGACTGAGTCAGGACTCAAGCCCAAACCCATGTGCCCACAACATCCATGCTCTGGCCAATATTCTTATGCTTTCTTGCTCTGGACAACTCTAGTATTGCTGTCTTTGGCATTTATTTGGCAAGGAGGGTAGCATTTTCCAGCATCCTGCGATGAAGACATAGCCAGAACACAATATGAGAGCTTAGTCGCACAATAATTTAGCTGCTCTGAAACGGTTGTATAACATTTGCTAGACTCTACATTTTCTGACTGATCACTTTTTTAAGTGGGACTGGAAAGGAAAAAAACTGTAAAATCATCCCTTGACTGCCATCTTGGGAAATAAAATGGCATTTTAAATAATCTTTCAATTTCCTTTAACGCCCTGTCATTGGAATGAAAGGTGCTGTTTCCACCAAAAAGCTCCTTTCACTTCACTGCCCCTCTCAAGATCAGCTTTCTTGTCTCTTACATATAAAATTGACACAACAAATAACAAGCGTTGGAGAGGATGTGGAGCAAAGGGAGCCTTCATACCCTGCTGGTGGGAGTGCAAACTGGTGCAGCCACTATGGAAAACAGTATGGAGATTTCTCAAAAAATTAAAAATAGAAATACCATATGACCTAGCTATTCCACTACTGGGTATTTATCCAAAGAATATGAAATCAACAATTCAAGAGATTTATGCTTCCCTATGTTGGTTAAGGCATTATTCACAATGGCCAAGACATGGAAGCAACCCAAGTGCCCAAAATACTACTCAGCCATAAAAATGCAAAATCGTGCCATTTCTGACAACACGGATGGACCTCAAGAGTACTATGCTAAACAAAATAAGTCAGACAGAGAAATACAAATACCACGTGATTTCACTCATATGTGGAAGATAAACAAAAACATGGAAAAGGAGAACAGATTAGTGGTTACCAGAGGAGGAGGGGGTAGGGGGAGGACAGAAGGAGTAAAGAGGCACATATGTATGGTGACAGATGAAAACTAGACTATTAGGGGCTGCCCCAGAGACAGTGGTTACATTCACCCACTCTGTTTCGGCGGCCCTGGGTTTGCCAGTTTGGATCCCAGGTGTGGACCTAGCACCGCCCATCAAGCCATGCTGTGGTGGCATCCCACATAAAATAGAGGAGAATTGGCACAGATGTTAGCTCAGTGACAATCTTCCATACACAAAAAGAACCAAAAACTAGACTATTGGCGGTGAGCACAATACAGACTATACAGAAACTAACATGTAATGATGTACACCTGAAATTTACACAGTGCTATAAGCCAATATGACCTCAATAAAGAAAATGATACTAAACCACTTGGCTGGACCTCAGGACTCTACAAGCTCCTCCCGCAGCCTTCGTTGCCTTTCTCTCTACTTTTGAGTTCTCACTGTTCCTGGGGTGCCTGCCATCCCTCACGCACAGCTCGTTTCCTGCTTCTGCCCTGGCAGAACCTCCCACAGCAAGGACCACTTCACTCCTCTCCTCCACCACCCCTTCCCCGTCCACTCTTATCAGTCCCTCACTCAGCACCCTCTTCAGTCATACTTACTTCATCAGTGTGCTACTTTGTATACAGTCCAAAGCCCATTTTATATACATGGATTGTGTGTCTCTCCAGCCAGAAAGTAAGGTCTTCGGGGATAAAGATTATATTTTTCATATAATGCAAGAGTTAACTGCACGGACACTGGCTTCAGGAAATAGAGATTGTTCAGTGCCTGGCACAAGTAAGCATCCATGTATTATAACTTCCGTATTAATATTAACAATTCTTGTTCTTTGTGCTCTGTTCATAGAAACATATATACATATTTAAAAGATGTTGAGATATCATGTAAACTCCAGTATCCAGGGCACAGGGTGAGACAGGAAGCCAGAGAAGACTAGTTCACTTTAGAGTAGTAATTCTCAACTGGGGACAAATATCTGGAGACATTTTTAGTTGTCTCAACTTTGGAGGTTCGGGAATATTACTAGCATCCAGTGAATAGAGGCTAGGAAGGCTACTAAAACCTCCTGAAGTGCACAGGGGAGCCCTCCACAACCAGGAACTATCCATTTCAAAACATCCATAGTGCTGAGGTCAAAAACCTTAGTTCAGAAAAAACAGAGTTGTCCTGAGGTCAGGTTAGCAGCATTGCCTAATTTGTTCAGGCAGTTCATTGTCTGAGGCAGAGAACACAGATTTTATTTTTAAGATTGAGAATGCCACCATTTACATATCAGTCATTTTAGCTAAATACACTGGGGCACAACTTTTTTCATCTTTACATTCAAAATCACTACCTCAACTTTTAAAATTACTTTTTATTAACTTTTCCATTTTTGTATGCAATATAATTATTTCCAGATTTTTAAATAAAATCTTTGGAATGGAAGAGACAGTAGGAATTATCTGGTCCAAACCGTTTCATTTTACACATGAAGAACCTGAGATCCAAAGTGGTCAGGGGACATTTAACAGAAGAGACAGGACTAGCTGCTAAGCCCCCTGACCAATATTCCTGTGTCCTTTGCAGTGTCACATAATGCAGCCAATATGTAAATGAGAAAGAGGAAGTTCTTCTTTGGGAGATTATTTCTTTCTGAGGACAAATTTTAGCCTTTCTATATCTATGACTGTGCTCCATAACCAGAGCCACTAATCTTAAGTTACAAAATCATTGCTACAGTAATATACGATGAAACGTTTGTCTTCTGAAGAAGCAAGGTCAAACACTAAATTCCATTTTGGAAATGGAAATTCTAAAGCCATCTGGGGTTTTTCACTTTTAAGCTCATTCAGGTAATACATTTCAGAATATTATCATGGTTTCTTCCAATAATTATATTTTAAGCCTTTATCTTTGTTAGATATTAGTTAATATGTTCTTGGTAAATACATTATTATTATAAACATTTAGATGAGAAAATCTTAATAAAAATCTTTCAAGAACAATCTTGATAAGTATTTTTGTTCTGTGCAATAACTGTAGTTTTCTCATCATTGCCAAGGGAATTACTGGTATGGAGAGGTTAATGAACTTATTTATAATCATGCAGTATATTAGCGGTAAAGAAAGGATTAGAGTAGTCAGTTCTTTGTTTTGGTTTGGTTTTATTTTTTGTTTTGTTTTGTTTTGCAAGACAAATGCCCTTAAATTATGCATTCGATGGAATTTCCAGTTTGTTATTCAGCCTACATCACATCTGAGGAGTGTGAGCTTCTGAGCTCTCAGACAAATGTGAAAGAAATGAGTAATAAAAATCGATTTCACTGTTTCTTACTACTTACTATTGAGCTAAGTTGATTGAGCTATTTATGCTATGAAGGTTACAGATCAATTTGCACTTTACTCCTCGTCACTCAAGTTGGGACTTGCGCCATTTGTCCCAAAGAAGGCTCAGTGGAAATGCATGGAGAGGTCAGCTTGAATCGAACACGTCGACTCAAGGAACAATTCAAAACAAGGCTCCACTAATCAAGGAAAATGTCACTGGTTCCTATTTTGATTAAAAATGAGGAACAGAAAGGAGGGTGAGCAGACTGGAACTTCTTGCAATGACTCGGTTGGGATTTATAACAGAAGGAGGAAGTTACTTTCCAGAAGTTGTGTTTGAAATCTAAAGAAATGTGTTGCTGGCATATGACTACAGACAGGCTGACAGCACTATTAGAGACAGGAATGATGCGCAGAATAAATAGCCACTCAATGTAGTGACAACTTTGAGTGACAGATGAAGAATCAAAATGAACAATTTTTCTGATAACATGCCAGGAGACAAATGCCTCTTTCTTTCAGGAGAAAAAGATATATATGGCTGTGAATTCCAACAGCCTCCCATTTGGTGAACTCTTTTGCCCTTACAGAACTATAATTTGGGCCCAAAATGGAGTAATCCCCTTGTAGAAATTGTTACCTGTTCACTTCATTGAGGGTTTGCAATAGTTTATTCTGACTGTTTCTGTCCAGTTTTAACAATGTGTTTTATACTGACATTGCCCTGTCTGCTGCATAATAAGAAGTCCAAGAATAGGTTAGGTATTTCGTCGTCTTTAGGCTGAAGTCCACCGTAAGTTCAGATGTACTACTCAGGGCAAATACTCATGAGTTTTTATATCAAGAATATTTAATGTTTTAGAAGTTCTCTCCTTACAAAATAGAGAGAGAATAAACTTTTGTATCAACTTAACTTTGTCAAAAATAATTCAAGGAGGTGCTTCAGAAAAAAACTTAGAAATTATATAGTACATGTCTGTACCAGACAATCAACAAAGTCTTGCCGTTGCCAACAAAACAAACTCGAGTGAAGATTATTTAAACTTCCCCAAGAAATTTCTGGTGTGGCTCAAAGAGCAGAAAAGAAAATAATGGGCCTCTACCTCAGGCTACTCTGTATGCGGGTTCTTAGGATAATGGCAATCCCATGGTGACAGCCTTTCATCATGATGATAGATGTTTCCAGAGAGACATTTCTGTAAAGATCCCTCTGAACTTAGGAAAGAAAATATTAATTAGATAGTATGATGTACTGTAAGCACTTTTAATTATTCTATGCCATCTGAGAAAACTCAATCTAATATCAAACCAATATTTGGCTTCAGCTAAGGATAATGGTATCTGTTTGTGTATCACAAGGATCTGTGAGTCCCAAAAAAATGAAAGAAGCTCAAGCATATTATGGAGTTATCAGTCCAGTTATGGGAAGTCTCTAGCTATACAGAAGGTAGTTTTGATAAATGGCTCTCAAGGGACCTTTTCTATTTTTCAAACTGATTGATTATGGCCATGTTAAAATGTACTGCTACTAAGGGGATTCTCACTTCTGCCCAGAAATTCCAAGAAATAAGTTGAAATGCTACTTTCATATGCTATTAAGGTCCACTATTTCTGCATTGAGGTTTCAAATTATGCATCACAGCAATTGTTGTTTCACTTAGTGAAATGGCCATAAATTCATTGTACCCAAATTTCAGTTTTGATCTTTACATAATGTGAACACTTCTCTCTGGGAAAAAACAGCAATTGGTGGTTTTTCTTTTTTGTTGTTCTTGTTTTTTGTTTTTTGTGGGCTTTTTTGGGGAACATCAGCCCTGAGCTAACATCTGCTGCCAATCCTCCTCTTTTTGCTGAGGAAGACTGGCCCTGAGCTAACATCCATGCCCATCTTCCTCTACTTTATATGTGGGACACCTACCACAGCATGGCTTGCCAAGCGGTGCCACGTCTGCACCAGGGATCCAAACAGGCAAACCCCAGGCCACTGAAGCAGAACATGTGCACTTAACCGCTGAGCCACTGGGCCGGCCCCGGTGGTTTTTCTTTTATGTTTAGTGTTCAAGATAAAAAAGCATAGAATTTATAAGGCAGAGCCCTGGCCAAAAATTCACCTCCCCATCGTCAGAACTTTCTCATACCTTCTAACCTCCTCAGCTGCAGTGATTTCTCTTTGATCTTCCCCAGCACCCACCTCTTCCTGTTTGCTTAGCATTTGGAAGGACGGATTAGTTGACATGACAGTTCATCATCTGACTGACCTTTGAGGCTCACTTACAGAACCTGCACCATGATGTCTTCCTCTAATAATCATGGATGTAATTTATTGAGCATTTACCAGATGCTGGGCACCATGACAAGCACTCTATATCCATCATTTAATTTAATCCTCATCACAATCCTGTGAGATATTGCTATTCCCTTTGACATATGAAGAAACTGAAGCTTAGAAAGGTTAAGGGAACAGGCAGGTAGAAGTTGCAGAGCCTAGACTCAAGCCCAGATTTTGGAAAGAAAAGGAACGAACCACTTTTTCCCTTCCCCAAGGTAGAATCTGAGAAGAACAAGGGACGGGGGTTCAGAATCAATCGAGTTGAGTCTGTGCTAAACTAGGGGTCTGGAAGGTTCTTTCTGTGTGACTAATGCAGTGAGGCCTTAAGGGAAAGTGAGCCAGCAAAAAGACACTTCTTTTATTCTCAGCAAGCACAAAGAGAAAAGAGGATGGGAAATGAAGCGAAGGGACTAGGTTTTACAAAAATGTTGGGAATTACTGATTTTGAGAAGAGAGACACAACTTAAACTTTTTAAATTTAATTAATACTAATATGGCACAAACTGTATTTCAGATACTGCTCTATGTACTTCATAAATATTAACTCAATCCTTACAATGACTGTGAAATGGGTATACTATTATCCTCATTTCACAGATGAGGAAACTGAAATATTAAAATGTTACATTACTTGCCCAAAACAATGCTGCTAGTAAGGGACAAAATTAAGGTTTAAACCTGGGCAGTTTGGCTCCAGACTGAGCACTTAACAATTCTAATATGCGGCCCCCGGCAGTGAGGGTAATATTTTGTTCCTTTTTGTGGGCTTAGACAAGGTATTCTCAACGTAGGGGCTGAGATCCCCTGGGGCCCTCAAACATTTTTAAGAGGCTCTCAGGTTCTCTTCAAGAACTTTTTAATTTTATGTTTAGTTCTCAGCTTAAGTGAGGCTTAAGTTGTAACTGACATCATTTCCTGTTCTTTGGAAAGCTTGGTTATTAAGAGGGGCCTCATGTTAACAGGAGCCTCAGAACTTGGAGTCTGCCAGACAGAAAGAAAGGAGCAGAGGAGTTTGGGGTAGGCAACAGTATCTGAAACACCACCCACCCTCCAGATCTTCCTCAAATACTGCCACTTTCATGAAGACGTCCCCACACTCCCAACTGCATCTAGTCTCCAACAGCCTACTGTCCTTTGTGTGTCCCTCTCTTGTGATCCTTCACTCCTGATGACCAGTGCTATCATTCTCTTTACATTGACTTCCATAGCGGAACTGCCCGGAGAGTGCTGTATGGACTGCTGGTTGCATCGATTTCCATCTCCCCTTCTTTTGTAATAGAACCTTGAATTTTAGCTGGGTGCATTGCCAGGCAGCTAAAAGACAGCATTTCCCAGTCTTCCATGCATAATAAGTGGTCCATATAACCAAGTTCTGACCAAATGAGAGGTAAGCAGAAATGTTGAATGAGACTTCCAGAAAATTTCCCTAAAAATGAAGAGTCTATGGGGAATATTGATAACGGGGGAGAGAGGCACATGTGGAGGCATGGGGTATATAGGAACCTCTGTACCTTCTGCTCAGTTGTGCTGTGATCCTAAAACTACTCTTTAAAAACAAGTCTAATAAAATTTTTTTGAAGAGATGTGTGCCCATCTCTTCCTCCTTTCCTGCTACTCTAGACACAGACGCACATGCGATGGCTAAATTCCTGAACCCATCATGCACCATGAGGTGGCCTTGGGAACAGACACCATATGCAGCAGAAGAGCAAGGGAAAAGACACGGAAGCCCTTCGCTAGCCCTGGACTCCATTCCTCTGGGGTGCTTTATTAATGAGAGGGAAATATACTCTCATTTAACTTGAGGTTGTTCTGGATTTTCCTGTGATATGCAGCTGGACTTGATCTTCAGTGGTGTAGAAGTACGGAAATGATGTTCTATTCACCCTTCATTGAAATAGGCAGCACAATCTCAATTGGGCAGGTCCAGTTGAAAAACATATTTATTGCATTGAACTTCAAAAACCACTGAAAGGGCCCAGATTCTCCGCTGAGATATTCGCCAAAGTTCCCCCTGGCCTTCTTGCCCACATCTAATTAAACTCATTCAAAACAAATTTCATAATTATTTCTTTTCAAGCTTTCTTGATTATAGGTTGCATAATAGGAAAATATTTAATTAAAATGCTTTATAAATTTTCTGTATGCTTAAATATATTTTATTAGCTTTAGAATAAAAAGTGTTCCCAAAGTGTTGTTTTCTGCCTTTGATTGAAAACATAAAATTTTAGCTTGAGGGGCCGCCTCGTGGCCGAGTGGTTGAGCTCACACGCTCCACTTCAGCGGCCCAGGGTTTCACTGGTTCAGATCCTAGGCATGGACATGGTGCCACTCATCAGGCCATGCTGAGGCGGCATCCCACGTGCCACAACTAGAAGGACACACAACTAAAATATACAACTATGTACTGGGGGGATTTGGGGAGAAAAAGCAGAAAAAGAAAAAGAAGATTGGCAACAGTTGTTAGCTCAGGTGCCAATCTTTAAAAAAAAAACTTTAGCTTTATTATTATGAATTAAATCGGCTTTGGAAAGAAGAACTAAACTGAAAACAAGCTAGCATTTACAATATGTTTTCTGTAAAAAAATTCATTCTGAGTTTCAAACTAGTGAGTTACAAGGAAACTTTTAGAAGACAACGTATTTGTAAATTGGCGGGTAAGGTTACCTATAGACATATAAATTCTAAATAGCACTACTGTAGTTTGTGGGTTTGGAACTATGAAACCTTAGGATATTTTTAATCATAACTCATTAATTGTTTTACTTTTATCAGTTTTAATTAGTAAGATTTTATCCTGTTAAGCTGACTACAATTTTAGCACTCTTACATAAAAATAATATTAAACTGAGTTTTAGATTTCCATATTTTATTTTAGATTCCATATTTTAGATTTCCATATTATACAAGCAAAACTATTGTCTTTTTATATAATGTTTAGATTTCCATATTATACAAGCAATTTTATTTTATTTTAGATAAATATTTTAGATTTCCATATTATACAAGCAAAACTATTGTCTTTTTATATAATGTTTAAATATACATAATAAAATATTTGTAAAACCTCCTCATTCAAATAGAAAATGTTTATTAGTTCACTTATATTTTCTTTTGTATCTCTTATAGAATCATCTAGAAACATCTATTTTCAAGTTTTAGCCAACATTACCTAGTCTAAGCTTTAATCAATAATTATCATTATTAAAAATAACAGTAGTCAATATTTATTAAATATTTACTATATGCAAGGCACTGTTTTAAGAGCTTCACATGTTCCACAAATAGAATACTGAAACTCAAAAATGGATAAAAGGTAGAAGAACTCTGATTTAAATCCAGATCAGTCTGACTCTGAATTCAGGATCTTTCCACAGCGTCACAGTGCTGCCTTCTATTAATAACAAGACGACTATAATTCCATTCTTTTCTTCATTACCTTTTTCTTCAAGAAGGGGTTAATCACATTAGTGCCAAAAGACTTGCCAGCCAATTTCCCCAAATCCAGAGAAATTTTGTCTTACGAGCGTATAGGTAGTACACTTAACATGTCCGTGTAAGTGAGCGCAGTAGCTTGCATGACCCAAATATCAGGTTCTGCCTGATTTGTCTACTTTTATATAAATGGGAAAACAAATTACTTCATTACGTATAGACTGTATCATCACTATCATTATTTATCTCTGAGCTCCCTGAGTGCTGAGGCAACAAGGCAAATATGATGGGCTGCATCATTCTTGGGTCAAGACTTCGAGGAAAACATTTTTTTCTGGCACCAAATGCTCAAATAAAAGTATTATATTGCATTTCAGAAGAAACATCATCAATAATATTTTAAACATTAGTTTCACAGCAAAAATGCAAGTGAGGGGCCAGCCCAATGGCACAGCAATTAAGTTCGCATGCATCACTTCAGCGGCCCGGGGTTCACCAGTTTGGATCCCAGGTATGGACCTACTCACTGCTTGTCAAGCCATGCTGTGGCAGGCATCCCACATATAAAGTAGAGGAAGATGGGCACAGATGTTAGCTCAGGGCCAGTCTTCCTCAGCATAAAGAGGATTGGCGGCAGATGTTAGCTCAGGGCTAATCTTCCTCCAAAATAAATTAATTAATTAAATAAAACACTTTAAAAAAAAAAGACAAAGTGACATTATCTGTCCAGCTTTTGGATCACACCTCTATGAAGGCCAATAAGACAACAGTAAAGTATAGATAATTCAACAATAGTAATTTTTTGCACTTATCACAGTAATATCTACAAATATTCTATAGGAATAAAATGTTCACTTAGCTAACAGTTCCACTCTCTGTATAAGATGCAGAAAGATCAAGTCAACCCAGTCAAGCCATAAAATAAGGTGATCATGCAGAATCTTTCCATGATGCCTGCTGTACAAATTAGCTCAGCTCTTCTTTGAGTTGTCTGATACGGCACAAAATTACACAAAGTCTGTATTCAGTCCTCCCTTTGAGCTCAAAAGCCTTATCAGCTATTATACATCTAAACAAAGCATTCTTTTGCCACCCTGCAACATCTTCCCTTCATATAGCTGACTCCCCTAAATATATAAGTACAAAATCGTTATGTCTATACGTCCATTGGTTCTTGCTAGCCCCCAGCTCCTCCCTAGGCTGGAATCCCAGAGACAGGCAGCTCTAAAGAACGTGCAGGGTAAAGCCACCTGAGTTGACCTAGTGTGTTCAAAGTGCTTCAGGAGCAGCCCATGAGGGCACGCAGGCACCATCCTCATACGTGCTGGTGCTAAGAGCTGCCTTTCCCTGAGCATTCGCTTTGTGAATGAGGTCACTTTAATAGACACAATGGAAGTGATGTGATGAAGAGATGTGGTCCTTTTCTTCATTAAGACATCATGTAAAACACAGAATTGATATGTTCCCTCGTGTGGAGTCTTAATTAGACATTTTCAATTCATAGTTATCATTACACATCAGACTTACCTTGGATATACTGAGGCACAAAGGAAAAGCAGAGCAGAGCAAATTGCTTACCTAGTTCACAAAGGTACTGAGAAGCGTACCGCTTCTAAAGCGCTTGGACTGAAGACACAAAGCATTATCTTCTTACCACGACACTGTAACAGACATCCATATGGTCCCATCTTCCATTAATTGCACTTAGACGTTGTATGCATTTGGTGATTATGATAATGGGTGTTGTGATTATAAGATCCCCTCCATTGGGCATTTGTCCATGAATAAAATTGTCTTCATCCTATAGGAGAAAATGTTTCTCAGCTTGAAATAATTTAATTTTGTCATCAGTGGGTTATGAACAGTGCCTTAGGCTTGTGCTGTGCAAAAATGTCTTTGAGTTAAGCGCCTGTCTTAAGAGGTTTCTTTAAAAAAAGAGAATGAAGCCTCCATTTGTACCACATGAGCCTATTTTATCTTTTATCTAGACTGTGTTACCAGTTCAGATCCTTTACTGTTGGGTGAACTGAGTTTAAGGGTAGATAAAACAAAGCTATAGTTACACTATGTAAACTGATCTGGAAAAAAAAATTAACAGGCAGTTTACCTACCATGACATCGTACGCAGTCCTTGTGTTCATTTTATTTAGTTCTAGAAATCTTGTATAATTCATACCAGCATGAATGTGTGAATTTTTAAATGACTTTTGTAATTAAATTGGGGTTATTTGAGAACAATAAAGAATCAAAAGTTCATAAAGCTTGTTATCTAAGTCTCAGATTGTGAAGTAAATAGAAAGATCAAGTTTTCAGTGCTGCATTATTTTTTTACCTGTTAATGAGGGGGAAAAATTGCAATATTTTGTGACTTTTCAATTTTCCTATTAAATTTTTTATTATAATCTGAAAATTTAAGTTAAAAATCTCCCCTACTTACAGGACTAATTTCCCTATGAGAAATACATACCATTCAAGGTTTTCATATCTACCTTATATTACTGTTAAATTATTTCTGTATGAACATTGAGTATTTAGCAGCAATTGTCTACCCCAGTGCCACAGACACTCTCATAAGAGTTTGAGAGGTGAATTTAGGTCCCCCTTTCAACACAGCGGGTATCAATGTAGCCCCATATAATTCAACAAAAGACTGATGTAAAAGCTCCTTGACTTCTTTTCTCAGCCACTTTTGAAAAGTGGAAGTCAGACCCTTCGGAAAAGATCATCCATTATCTTTGTACTGTAAGCAAAAGGCAGATAAAGAAACTCACATAGCTCTCTCTTCACCCATCAAAAATGAAACGAGCCAGGGCTGCCAGATAGCGAAGCTGTTAGGTTCCTGCGCTCGACTTTGGCAGCCCAAGGTCCGCCAGTTTGGATCCCAGGGAGGGACCTATGCACCACTCATCAAGCCATGCTGTGGTGGTGTCCTACATATAAAATAGAAGAAGATGGGCACAGAAGTTAGCTCAGTGCCAAACTTCCTCAGCAAAAAGAGAAAGATTGGCGCTGGATATTAGCTCAGGGCTAATCTTCCTCAAAAAAAAAAAAAAACAGACGAGAGATTGAGAAGATTGATATCATCTACAGCCTGTTCCATTTTCCTCAAAATAAAAAATACAGTCACTCAAAATGAGAAAAAAAGTAAATTCCTATTACTTTCCTACAAACTGGCACAGTACAAAAGGACTGCAGAAGACTTTTTTGGAAAAATATTTGCATAAATCCAATAAGATTGTTCCAAAGGATTGGATAAATTTGGAAAACTCAAACTAATGCAATAATTAAAATATGTAAGACCTTGACAAATGTGTAACTATTTGAGGACAGATACTTAGATTTTCCAGTAACAGAGTGGCATCTTTGCCTAAAAGTTCTTTTTTTACCTCAATTAGGTAAGTATTTGGAAAGTCTAATTGTTCTGTGGGAGACTGAGGTGGAATCCCAAGGTTGGATTGGAGAAAAGAAATTAAAGATGTGTAGGGACTGGGGCCGGCCTGATAGCATAGTGGTTAAGTTAGCACACTCTGCTTTAGTGGCCAGGGTTTCACATGTTCAGATCCGAGGCAAGGACTTAACACTGCTTGTCAAGCCACGCTGTGGTGGCATCCCACAAGAATGGAGGAAGATTGGAACAGATGTTAGCTTAGCAACAATCTCCCTCCAGCAAAAAGAGGAGGATTGGCAACAGATGTTAGCTCAGGACCAATCTTCCTCACACACATACACACACACAAAGAAATAAATGTTGGAGGACAAATGCTCATTTCATTCAAAAACCCTTGACCTGTGTACCATTCCATGTGGGATGTGGGTACTGGTAATGGTTATCATTTCTCTCTCACTTCTTTTCAAAACATAGACCATACTGTCATTCTTATAAAATTTCTTTATAGCTGTAGGATCTCTATCCTGTTTTGCCTTTCAGTTAACTCAGTTTTATTATTTACTATAGGTGGATCTATAACTCATGAAACACTTCATCCTTTATATTATTCTCTTATTTTTACCTTTACCTCCTATACTCAATTTTACTAAAAATCCATTCTTCCAAGCTTGTGCTTACATAGATGCCCACAGGCCTGGCTAACCAACTGATGCTATTGCATTGCTGCAGAAAGTAGGCTTTATAATTTATGCAGATTTCAAATCATAGAAATAAAGATTGTTTCACTTCTGGAAGGATCAATCAGTGCAGTCCTTACACATCATGTTTAATGAAAATGAAAGCTCCTATCATTTGAAATGAATAAGGTGAGCTTGGAATCTTAGACTAATTTCTTACCCATGAAAACAGACCACCATGATATGGAAATTTAAGAAAATGATTCAGAAATGACTATTTGATATTAATTTTAATTTTCTACTGTAATCAACCATTCATAATTTATTTTCAGATTTTTAATCTTATACAATGTGTTCCATAGGAATGTTGCACCATTTGGATAGAAAGCAAACAAAAGTATGGTTTTGTCAAATTACTCAATTAATTTTAGCACCACAGATAAAGAACCAATGGTGAAAAAGGAGATAAACTTCAGTATCTACTGGTATACTTCTGTTACATTCACCATCAATTATTTCAGTCTTCATTAATTAGTTATATGAGACACAAACATGTGTTCTTCAAGGAGTTGGCCTCATTATAATTAAAGTATGACTTCATAGGGATCTACTCAGCATATTATGTAACTCACATACAGGATACTTTGTAATCTCTCCACTCTTTATTATAATTTCACTATATTGTTACACTGGGATCTCATTAATAATGAGATGCCAATGGAATAAAGTTTTCTCAGTATAAAATAGATCATTTTTTTTTAAAGGCTTTTTTTTTTTAAAGATTTTATTTTTCCTTTTTCTCCCCAAAGCCCCCCAGTACATAGTTGTATATTCTTCGTTGTGGGTCCTTCTAGTTGTGGCACGTGCGTGAACTTAACCACTCGGCCACGGGGCCAGCCCCTAAAATAGATCATTTTTGAAACAAAGAGAAATAGAATCCTGGGACAAAGTTTGGAATAAAAGAGCATCAAACGTTATTTTTCATATGATTTAATGGCGTGGTTATCAATTTAGCTGGACACTAACAGCTTTAAACTTGATGGCAAGTAATTCTTATTCAGCTCTTAGTGATAAGCTGGAGTCATTACCGTTTTTCCCTTTATATTAAATATACTCCAGATGTAGGTAAATGAGTTTTTAGTTTGTCTAAGCAGCCTTTTTAGCATTCAAACAATCTTAGGTCTTGCTCCAATTACTATTTAATATTGGAATCATGGCATTGTAAGTGTTATTCAGTTAACAGAAAAGGCAACCAAAATTTTTTAAAGGGGGGTGGTGATGGTATTTAAGGAAGTAAGACTTGTTCAGATATTTCTCAGGTCACTCTTTGAAATCTACAATCTATCCACAACATGTCTTTAGAACCCTGCCACGTCAAAATCACAATGGTCCAGGCTGCTTTGTGAGTCCTAACATCTTCCTGCACCAAAGGGAATGAAACCTTATCTAAAAGGCTGGGCTGTAACGATATCAGCCGCCCTGACTCAGGACCCAGCTCCCCTGAGTCGTTTTCTCTGTTGAGCATGACACACACCGAAGGATAAACGGATGTGTAGCTTACAGGAGAGAGAGATAACTTTCAGATTGCTTAACCAAAATCTTCTCAAAAATTCTCTTCTGGAAGTTAAAATTCCTTTTTATAGTTTCAACAACCATTGATTAGTTGGAAGTTTAAGATGTTAATAAGTTTTTCCTAGAAGACCAATTAAAATGGTATTTATTTTTCCTTTTTTGCCCAACGAGCCAGAAGATAAAATGGTTCATTGCAAAACTATAAATATTGTAGACTCTTTTTCACAGAAAAATTCATTATAATCATTCTCAATCTACTTTAAATACTTTTAAAGATATATACATGATAATTCACATTAAAAAATACCTATGAAACCATGTTAAAGATACACTACATCCTGTCCCCAGAGAGAAAATGAGAATAATATCCAAACTTTTTAACTGAGTTTACAACTCCCTGCGTGTTTGGAGTTTGTCTTTGCAATTTCATTTCATGATTGATCTCCCAGCCCTGCAACCGTATCTAACCCTCCTGTGGCTGTTCCGTCTTCCTGGAATGCTCATCTTTCCTCTCTTTGAACAGTTGCTTACTTATCTCATGGGACTCGGCTTAAATATCACCTCCCCAGTCAAACCTCTCCCAGCAATTTATCCAAAGTGGGAACTCACCTTATTAGTCTCTATTTCAGCATCTTGTTTGTGTCTTTCTTAACACATACCATAATTTGTCATCTTTCTATTTAGTTGTCCTCCATCCGATTGCATGTTCCATGGGAAAGGAATCAAAATGTCTTGCTCTATACCATATCATGAGTACATATCACTGTGCCCGGCCCTTGGTAAATTCTCAATAAACATTTGTTCAGTGAATGAATTCATACCCAAAAAGAGGTCATAAGGCAAAATTATTTTATTTCTTTATGTTGGCATGCCATTTATTTTTAAATTCAAATGCTAAATTCTAAACAGTGGCCTCTTTTACTACCGTAAAAACCAAGTCCTTCCAAAGCAACATTCTATAAAATTAGTTTAAGATGTTTCAGGGACTCCCTATCACCAATAAAATGAAGTTCGAGTTCCTTAGACTGGTACATAAGGCCCCAAAAACTGGTCTCTCCCAGTGCTGCTTCCCTCCATCCCCCACTTCCCTCTTTAAGCTCTAACAATGGCAAACTGTGTCGAACCCTACGCCTGGAACAGAGTAGACACTCCACAAATATTTGATGAATCAACTGCTGGTAGTTCTTTGCACGCACCTGCCTGTTTGGGTGGTGTCACTTGAGACTGGAGAGCTAGCCAGAGACCAGATCTAGAAGGATCTCCCTATGACATGTCAGGGATTAAAGTCTTTAGAGCAATGGGAAGCTCTGGAGGGGCTCTGAGCAGGAGAATGACAGAAGGAAGAACGGCTCATAGAAAAATATTATGTGCACCCTTCCTGCATTGGCATAACTTAACATGTCTTTGTGTAATCAGCTCTGAGAGTAACTGAACAGCCCACCACGTGGGGCAGGGGCGGATTCTGGAAAATATTTCTAGTTGGTAGTTTCTGCTTGAGTTGCATCTTGCACACTTTCAGTTCTATCTTTTATGGAGCACATAAGTTCTGAGTAACTTCCAAAGCCACCCAAGTAAAAATAAATCAAGAAGGATTGTGTTTTACACTCCACTTGCCTGCGAGTCCTAGGCAGGAAGAAAGCCAGCTTGGGGGTCCCTATCTTTCCAAGTCATTTGTCTTTGAAGTAACATTGAACTTTCAATGATTTTCATTAAGGTATATTTCCCAAAGTAAAATAAACATAAGAACAAACAAACAAACAAAAATCTCCCTGCTTGGGGACAAGTAGTTCTGAACTTTATATTACTTGCTGAAGCGTTGTAGACTGATGTAATATTTTCTAATGTCTGTGTTGGTAATGGTTACACATATTAGAATAAGAAATGTCAGGGCAAATTTTACTATTATCATCAAAGAACTCCTCATGAAGAAAGTTTTCTAAGAGTCTTTTGATAACTTTTTGATAATAAATGTGCACCAAATTAATCATGAATTGTTTATTTCCTCTGTGGTAAGGATTATTACCTGGTGCTTGGGCTGCTTTTTTCATAGCTTAGGTATTAAAACTTTTTTGTGGTAGAGTGACAGCTAGAATCAGTTTTACTCATTTGTCAAAATAATTTCAAGCGTGTGCAAAGAGGAAGGTACATTGTTCTTTAGAAAGAGCAGACGGCTACACAATGACTAGGCATTACCGTCTATTTTTTTTTCTAAGATAAATTCCTGTAACTTTCACATAATCTGAATTAAAAATCAGCTCTTTCCACAACTTCATGGAATGATCTGCAGGTGCTGACATGCTGATAGCCACTGAACTGAGAAGAACGGAGTTAACATGTCGAAACAGGTTGCATTTTGGAATAGTCTAACACCTGGGCATCAAGTTGGACATCGTATCAGTAAACGTCAGCTCCTCACACTCTGTGTTCAGGAGAGGACAGGCCTAAAAAAGAAATAAAGGCAATCAGAAGTTTGCAAGAGCAGGCCAGGCACCATCTGGTCTATGTAGGAGGACTGGTGGGGGAAAAGGAACATGATGGCATATGCTATGAAAGTACAGATTGTAAAGAAGGGTAACACCCTTGTTTTGCAGACAAGTTACTACATTTATGTTGCAAAAGAGCCCTCGAAGATTCAGGAGAAAGAAAACACTCTGGTTTCAGGTTAGCCGCGTTGCAATATTCGCTAATGCTGAAGGGGTGGGGATACGGGAGGGAATTCGCATCTGTTATAGCCCAATAGGTATAAAGAAGTGTTCATGGGGGTAAATCTCTTAACAATTGAGTACAAATCCAAGGGGAGGAACCATGTCTAAAATGTCTCCTGCATTCCCCACAGAAATGCAATGCTAGGCATGTGAGAGTGGCAGAAGCACTGTGTTTGGGACTCGGAACATCTGGGTTTAATTACCATCTGTGTTTCTGTGAGAAAGTCAACCTCTCAGCCTAACCCCTCACCTGCAGAAGAAAAAAATGGGGAGGGGGTGGTTAATGCCAGTCCAGCCTGGCTTTTCAGGACTTTTGTCAGAATTAATAGATTGATACATGTGAAGATGTACATAAACCGTAAAATGCCCCCCAGCTGGAAGGTGATGATACTATACCTGGAGCAGAAGGGCAGCAGATGCTTGTTGATAGACTGGTTTCTTGATTAGGATTTATTCATGACTCATCGACAGAAGGATTCCTTTCCATTTACTTCAGGGTTTCTCAATCTCAGCACTACTGACATTTTGAACCAGATTAATTCCTCCCTGAGAAGTGGAGGGGGGGGGGGGGCGGGGGTTGCTGTGCATTGTAATATGTTTAGAAAGGAAATATCCCACTATCTCTACACATTAGATGCCAGTAGCAGCCCCCGACCCCCACCTGCCATGAGTTGGGACAACAGAAAATGTTTCGAGACGTTGCCAAGTGTTCCCAGGGGTCAGGGGTGGGGCAAAATTGTCTTCCAGTTGAGAACCACTGATTTAACTGAGAGGCCAATCTCGCTATACTCTGAAAAAGCCATAGGAGTTTCGTATTCTCCATCCCTGAGCCATGCATGATCGCCAGCAGTTGTTATCTGTAATGACTGTAGAAGGCACCCTGCTAAGCTATTTGACTGTATTAACTCATTTAATCCTACAACAACGAGGAGGGTCAAGTAATCCTCATTTCACAGATGAAAAAATTGAGGCTTACAGGGTTGAAGCAACTTGCCCAGCTTCAAACTTAGAGTAAAGCAGAGCTTGTGTCTGGATCCTGCTGTGTAGGATTCCAGAGTCTTGGCTCTTAACCATTCCTGCTTTACTTCCTCACATGAGGTAAGATCATCAAAATGGGCCCACTCTCTGGGGAACATGAGACAGCACTTGCGAAGGCCTACCTGACTCTAGACATCAGAAGGACAAAGCACAGCACATTCTAAGATCTGTAGCTGCTTAGCAAATATCAGTTACGTGAGCCATGGAACTAGGCAAGGCATGAAGAATCAGACATGTCTGAAGGAAGGCAGGCAGCAAGTCCTAACATATTCATGCATAATCATCATCTAATTCCATAGAAGCCAGTTTTTGTGGGGAAGTTATATTTCCTTTGTAAATATTTATATTTTCTTACTTCAGTGATAGGTAAAGAGATGAAGCTGTCCAAAAGTAGGAAGAAAATTGGTAAAGATAAGTTGATTAAGGTACATATTACTTGACAGATATAAGTGCTGAAAACTTTCTATGGGTTCAATAAGGGCACTTGCTATTATTCATTAAGCATCTACGTGGGTATGTTTCACCAGGCACTTAACAAAAAGTTAATGACCAATGACTTAATAGCTAGGATCCAGGCCCTTTTAAAATACAGATGCTGCTGCTATTTTCCAATTTCTGGACTAAAACATGTAGACAAGGTAAGGCTGAGCAATAAGTGTCAAGTCACAGAAGTCAAGAGAGGGCAAAAGAAAGCTTTAATTACAGAATGATGCATAACTTGGATCGTTCCACATGTACTGTCAATCATTAATGCCCACTGAAAGTAACCTGGGTAGCAAAGGTATTTAGTTTCTTAAGAGATCCATCACTCATGGATCATTCCTTCTCAGCTGACCATGGACAAGACTGCAACTGTTAATTTACTACAAGAAAGCCTGACTTCGCTTCTCTCCGACTTCTTTTCTGCTCCCCAAAACCAACCAGAATGCCTAACTTCCACAATTTGATACACATATTTATTTCCTCAAATAATAATCTTGAATCTTGATAATGTGAGGAGCATTTCTTTCTATCAATGATAAGAACACACCAATGTTCCGACAGAGCGCAGATCTGGCACTTACCAATCAGAGGTTCAGGTTGAGCACCAGCACGCAGGGCATGGTTGCAATGTTGTTCTCAGCTTCCACAGTCAGCATCACACGCGTCCCGTCAGTCCAGGCCGCCACCCTTGCACTTGAGAGACAGTCCTTGAGGAAGCGCCTGGCTCCATGCTTGCTGCCCGGAAGGCGTTCTATACATGCTCATTTTATTTTGCCATGTTGCCACCTTTCATCTGATTCAGACCAAGCCTCTGATAATGCAGGTGCCTGAATTCTGAAGGAGGCCACTGCATAAGTCAGGATTCTTTCTGTTACAAAGGACAGAAACCCAACTCAAATTTGTGTGGACAAAGCTGGGAAGTTATCTTTCCTAAATGAAAAACTCCAGGCACGAATAGAATCAAAGTACTTCAGGAGTCTGGGACACTCCCAAACCATCTGCACAGCACTTTTCAGTTATAGAAAACTCTCTCATTTATTGGATTGTTAAAAAAAAAAAAACCTAAGAGGTAGTCATGACAAATGTAACCTTCATTCTCCAGAGTCCATTAAATGATGTGTTCAAGGTCTCTCAGCTAGTTATCTGGATGATTACTAATTGACCCCAGGTGTCCCAAGTTCGAAACACCACATTTCCCAGTATAGCATATCTTGAAAATGTTAGACAAGATCCTTATCCTTAAGACACTCAATACTGAAATAAGAAGAAAGAAACTGACACCCTTGAAAGCACTTTTTTGTGAAGAATTTGTTTGTGCTTTCATAGTACTACATCTTTTTTGTAAAAGGAATTATAGGACTATTTTGCAGAATTTCTACTGAAACTGCATGCAAAGGAGAAATTGACACTTTATCTTCTCACAATCATACTAAATGGACAAATATACCAGTGATTATATCATTATCATCAATACGTTAGTATCGTGTCACTGTCACCGGCAGCCATAACAGGTACCCAGAGAGGAACTCCTAGCTAGGCCCTGAGTGCAGCTACAGAGTCTCAAAAGCTGGTGCTGTGTTTTGCTCACCATCTTATCCCTGACACTAAACATAATTTTGGTTGAATTAGTGGGGAACAAGCCCTAATGAGTCATAAAGTCTGAAGAATGAAGAGAGGAATAATGGAATTCTGAAGACTTTATGAAAGCCATAAAGTCTGTAGAGAGACTATGGATGTTATTGTTTTTGAAAGTGTAATAAAAATTAATCATTTCTTGAAATTCCCATTGGTTATAAATGAAGATTACTAATTGATGAAGGACACATATAAGTTACCCTATTGTTGTGGAGCTGTATAAAGTTTCAACAGGATTAAAATGGAAAGGTACCGCTCCCACCACCTGCGCTCTGCGTCCCATCCCCCCTCACGCATCGGGGGCCTTTTGCCATCAAATACCAATCCTCATTTGCCAGTTTACCAACATAAAATTATAGTCATCAGTCCCAATATTAAAACAATCCTGCCTCTTCCCTGGGTCCCCCTAGAACTGCTGCTCTCTTTCCTGCCCTTCAGAACCCAAAGTGTAAACTCATTGTCTCCAATTCTTCATCCCTCATTCATTTTTCATATTGTGACTCAGTTTTCACCTCCTCTATTCTGCTAAACTTGCTCCTGTCAGTTTCTGATACCATATACCAATTCAAATTTCAAAGTATTCTTTTTATTCCTTGTCCTACTTGACCTCTCTTTGGCATTTGACATTGGAAACTACTCCTTCCTTAAAACTCTCTCCTCCGAGGGCCACATTCCCTAGATTCCCCTATGTACTCATTCTCACTTAGATCCTCTCCCTCCATACCACGCCATTATTCCCCAAGCTCCCATTGTCAGCAATCTTTTCTATCTACACACTCTTCTAGAAAGTCTCATCTATACCTATGCCTTCAAGGACTACCAATGATTTAATGTCTCCCAAATCTCCGTCTCCATTCCTGAACTTTAGATCAATAAATGACAAACAGTTCAGCTGTCCTCCAGGCATCACAATTTCAATATGCCCCAAACCAACTGAGTTGTATTAAATCTCATCAATTTCCACATCACTTCCTTCTTGTCCCCATGAATACCTGCGTTATCTATTCCATTGCCCAAGTTGGAAACTTCTGTCATTCCAGACAATTCTGCCAAATTCTCTCAATTCTACTTTCTAAATGTTTCTTGTATTTGGCTCATTTTTCCCATGCTCACTGCCACTCTCAAAATATTTCTCCTGGTTGTTATGAAAAAGCTCCTTATTAGGTCCCCTTATGTACGACCGCACCTACTCACCTGCCCCCAGTTCCCCATTCGTCTCTTAAATAGCTGTCAAAGGCCATTCCAAAAACCAAATCTGATCAAGTCATTTCTGTGCCTAAAGTGCTTCAATGGCTCCCCGTCACCTCCAGGATGAAATTTTAACTCCACAGCATGTCTGTCCTACAAGGCCTTTCATTATCCAGCTCCAGAACACTTCTCCTGCTTCATCTCATAGACACTTCAGTTAATCTCTGCATTTACAGCTCTACTACAAAATAGGCCTTTGACAGGCACATATTAAATGAAGGAATAAATGAATGAATTCTGAGAAGGATATCCTTAGATAAAAAAGAAGTTACATGGCCTCTTTGTATCTTCAAGAAATAATGATTTTTATACAAAGATAAATTTACATAGCTCTTTTGTTTTGAAACTTAACATGTGTTATCCTCAAAATAGAGTCTTAAACTTTGCTCCTCTTCTTAGGAAGTGTGTCTTCTAAGGAGAACATTTAATAAGATATTTTAGAATACCCCCCAAATATATAAGGAATTCCTGAACTTGTAAATGGGCTATGTTCCAAAAATTTTCTTATAACTTGGTTCTGTGAAACTTGGAATGCATTTTCTCATAGAAGCAATGTTTTATATATTTTATTTAATTTAGACTTAAACTATTTTTAAAATGATTTAAAGCAGTATATAATAAAATACACATGTCATAAGCTTTTAAAATAATGAAGTAAAGTCTATAGTAATACATTTGGCCTGTGGAAAGTAATTATATCATAAATTCCATAAACCTACACTAACCTAAAATCAAGTAGAACTTTAGCTATGAGAATCCAATGCAATATAAAAAAGAAAATAATGAGGGGTTTTTTTCTTCTTTTTCACTTTTTTTGACTTCTTTTGTGCTCTTCATTGTCTAATAAAATGATATATACTAATTCATCAGGAAATACCTTTTCTTTGTATTAAACTCTCAGAAGAAATTTTTTACAAGAAATGTTTAATAACCTAGTAGGCAAAGATAATTTAATAGAAAAGTCGGAAATGTCATATACATGACTCGTTCCCAGAGCAACCACTGATGAAACTGAGAGCATATTTAATTATATTCCCATGAAGGCATTTCTATAAGTAATTCTAATATAGATACCTACCTTTCTGACACTCTGACTTGATATGGAATCAAGACTAGTTGGAGCCAACACCTATCACTTGGAATGCATACATGCATTATCTCATTTAATCTTCACAAAAACCCTATGAGGCTAGTACAATTTTACCATTCCCATTTTACAGATGAGAAAACTGAGGCAAAGACGTAAATAACTTCCAAAGTTTGTACAGCTACATTAGTAACTTTCCCCCTACATTATTCTCTTTCAAATATTAATGATCTCATTTAGGATTTTAAAAGAAGTTGAATAGGAGAAATTTTGAGTTTGAGCTTTTCGTTGACCTTAAAATCAGTTGGTCCACTCCCAGCTTTCCAATGTTATCCTACTGTGTTATCCTCTTTGCTCACTGATTTTCTTTATATGCCTCTAACCAACTAAACTTGTTGCCCACATTAGGGTTTTACACTTAAAAAGAACTTTGCCTAGAAAATTTCCTTTTATTTTCTCTACCTAGAAAATATTTCCCAAAAATCTTCATGTGACTGATGCTTTCTTATAACTCAGCTCTCAGCTCAAAGTCAAGTGAGTCCCTCCTTGGCCAGCCAATCTAGAGAGGACTACTCAGATACTCTCTAATGCATCGCTAGATTTTATTTTCAGTCTGTTCATTAGTATTTCATTCATTCTTTTCTCCCAACCTGTAGAACTGTGCTGTCTAATAGAAATATAATGTGAATCATAAGTACAAGACATATATGTAAGTTTAAACTTTCTAGTTGCCTCACTGAAAAAAGTAAAAACAAATGAAATTAATTTTAGTAATTTAACTTGATACGTCTAAAATATTACCATTTCAATATGAAACCAATAAAAAATTTAATGAGATATTTCATATACCTTTTTTCACACTAAGTATTCAAAATCCAGTGTGTATTTCACACTGGCAACACGGTGAAATTCACATGAGCGCATTTCAAGTGTTCAATAGCTTCATGTGGTTAGCGGCTACCATATTGGACAGCACAAGTTAAAACGCCAACTCTTGTTCACTGGAGTATCCCTGGAACCTAGGTTAGCAAAACAGTGCCTGATTCTTTGTGTGCTCAATAAGTTTGTGGAATGAATGAATGCGTGAATGTGTGGAATGTAAGTATTCTCTGTCTCGGATTGAAAGAAGACCCTGCTTCTTCTGGTGCCAGATTTGCAAGTAATAAAGATAACATTTCCTTAATAATTTTAGGTGAATCAGGTCAAATTTGCTTACCTTTTAACTGATGTAGAAAGCAGATACGTGATGCTAGATAGGGGAAGACTATCTCCCACATACATCCCTTACTGCAGTCCTCCAAAAGATATCCACCTCCCGACCTCTGGAACCTGAAGATGTTACCTCATCTAGTAAAAGAAGAATTTCGCAGATGTAATTAAGTTAAGGATCTTGAGATGGAGAAAGTATCCTGAATTATTCAGGTGGACCTAAGTGTAATCACATGTATCCTTACTAGAGGGAGATTTGACCACAAAAGAAAAGAAGGTAATGTGACCACGGAGGCAGAGATTAGAATAATGCAGCCACAAACCGAGGAATGCCAGCAGCCCCCAGAAGCTGGAAGATGAGAGGAACCCACTTTCCCCTGGAGCTTGCAGAGTGAGTGCAGCCCCACTGACACTTTGACTCAGCCAGTGAGAGTGATTTTGGATACCTGGCTTTCAGAACTGTGAACGAGTAAACGTGTGTTGTAAGTTTGTGCTAATTTGTTACAGCAGCCATAGGAGGCTAGTACATTTACTGATTTATCAATCTACTTCCACATTAGATAGCTTGTGAAAATAGCCACAAACTCCACTCCTCTCTGTATCCCTGGCCCTTTGCAACGTGAATTAGCAGCTCCTCTCATTAGGAGACATAGTTGATTTCTTTACCCTATCTGTTGTTTTGGCCCGTACAATGCTGCAGAAGCAACATTCTGCCAGCTCCTAGTCTAGGCCTCAGGAGGTCTTGCATGCTGTCTTCCTCTCACCTGGAACTCTCCCCACTTCTATATGAACAAGCCTGGTCCAGCCTGCTAGATGTCAAGAGACAAGCGACCCAGGTATCCCCCATTGCCAAGCCTGACAGTGAACCATCTGCTGGACATGTGAGAGAGGTCAGCTTAGACCAGCCAACTCTCAGTTGACCAGCCAGCAGCTGACTGCAGACAAATTAGTAATCTCCACAGAGACCAAAAGAACTGCCTAGCTGAACCTAGCCCAAATTGCCAACCTACAGAACTGTGAGCTCAATAAATCATTGTTGTTGCAAAGTATTAATTGGGGTAGCTTGTTAGGCAGCAATAAATAACTGACATATTCCCATAGAGCATATTCCTTCTACATGTGTTCAACTTTCTCATACAAATTCAGAGAAGGAATCTGCCAAAAAACGAACTTCTCATGGTCTCACCTAGGGACAATGCCAGCTATTCCATTTCCTACTGGAAATCTACAGAGCTAAAATATTCTTCCAGAAGTAACATTTCATCATAGTGAGTATCTTAATGAATACTTGGCTAAGGCCAACTGCTTATCATACATTACAGTAGAGATAATACAGGCCTAGAATTTCAAGGTAGGTATAAGCAGGTAGCTGACCTAAACATCGTTTCCTGCCAAATACAGTTTCCAGTGACATTAAATCCTTTTTTCCCAAGAAAGATGAATTAGTTACAAAACATAACTCTAATAACTATAAGAACTGACCTGTTGAGTTGTTAAGTAGTCTGGTCCATCTGAATTCTGAAGAATAGCTGTTAAAAAAATCATGATTCTAATTTTGGCGCCGTTGATATGAAATTGCACTTTCTGACAGTAATTAGTCACCCATTTAAGTTAGTTCTTGTTCTTAGTCCTGAATAAGACTAAAACTATGTTACCAGAATAAAGGAGGATGCTAATCTCCCTGTTGCTAAGGCAGGAAGATATGTATTCAGTTTATTGGAGTGATATTAAGATAGGCGATTAAGAGACGCCAGGACACGACCTGTATACCAACACTGAAAATTGGAATCCAAAGAAATATTTCAAAAATTGGCACATGACTAGCAGTCCAGGCTGCAGACTGTCCCAATGGCTTGCTAAAGTACTTCTAAAGGCAAAGGAAAGACAAAAATTGATGACAACAAAAACTAAAACTGACAGTCATCCTACCACCAGAAACAGAGAAAATTCCATTAGCTGCAGGAACTAGGGAGATGAATTGTAAATCATAATCAGCAGCCACTTTCAATGGAGAAAGTTGACAATCTGAAAGAATATAGGAAGAGCTTTCTTTCATCCTTCACTTTATACCATCCAGATCAAAGATGTAGGATCAGTACTAGCCAGAACATCAGGCAATGGATCCCATCCAGGACACAAATAACATTTGGAGGGAGAGAGTGTGCTATTCCCCAACCTGGCCCTCATCATTACCTTCCTCTTTTGGAAAATGAAACTCTCTAAACACAAAAAGTAAGTTGGGTGTGTGTGTGTATGTGTGTGTGTGTATAGGAAGAGGAGGTGGTAGTGACAATAGGTACGCTGCAGGAAGGGTAACATAGCTTCAACAAGTAAGGTACTATGGTCAGAAATGAAAGTAAGACAATGGTGCTAGTCAGCCATGGGGACTCTAGTTTTGCTTTTACTTCCTTGGTTCAAAGTATCAAACAATAGATATTTTGGATAGAATAGAATCCATCTCAATGCTGTCAATCTGCAGCATTTAAATAGTCTAGGACTTGTGAACATTAATCGGCTCCCCAACTGGAAATCTAAAAATGTACTCTACTGACAACCAATAAGCTTTAAGTCAGTTAAGAAGCCAGCCATAGACCCTATCTGTTGGCAAACACCTTGCAATAGGATGAGTAAGCAGACAACAAACAAACAAATGTGAGAGTTTATGACAAATTCTTTGGAACAAGGGAAATTCTTACCACAATAAAAGAAAAAGAAAACTTCTAGATGTGTTTTCAATAGGATAACAGAAGATAAGAAACCTTTGAATTAGGAGTAGAATTAAAACTGGGTGACATAATAAAAGTAGACACAGAATTGGAAGAAGGTAAGATTTTAAATGATACTTGAAATGAAAAAGCTGAATTAAAAATAAAAGGAAAAAAATTTAATAAATAAATAATAAATATGAAGTCCAGAGAACAGAAATTCAATAAATGGATAAACTGATAGTACTGAAGAATTCTGAACCAAAAGAGCACAATCAACTTTGAAAATATAATAGAAGAAAACTTTACTGACTGGAATAAAGATGTAAAAGTCTTCAAAATTAAAGGGTTTGCTTTATATTATAAAAATAATGAAAAGAGAGCCGTAACAGACCACATTGTAACATATTTTCATTACAAAGGTGGATGAATCCCTGTAAGTATTCATGTAGAAAGCAATAAGTTGATAATGGTAGAATAAAATAATTCTAGTGTCAGAGTTCTCTGCAATATTAAATATCTTAAGACAGTACTGTGATATATATAAAGTTTTAAGAGGTAAAGTTTGAATCAGCCAGGAACCCATTCATATGTGGATGAAACACAGGAAAATCAGAAAATATAGAAACTGCTATTGTGTATAATGCTGCAATGAACATAGGGGTGCAGGTGTCTTTATGCCTTTGCATTTTCAAGTTCTTTGGATAAATACCCAGCAGTGGGATTGCTGAATCATATGGTAGATCTATTCTTAACTTTCTGAGGCTACTCCATACTGGTTTCCACAGTGGCTGCACCAGTTTGCTCTCCCACCAGCAGTGTACAAGGGTTCCCTTCTTTCCACATCCTCTCCTACACTTGTTGTTTCCTGTCTTGTTAATTATAGCCATTCTGACCAGAGTGAGGTGATACCTCATTGTAGTTTTGATTTGCATTTCCTTCATAGCTAATGATGTTGAGCATCTTTTCATATGCCTGTTGGCCATCAGTATACCTAGGTTCCCATCAAGGGACGAATGGATAAAGAAGATGTGGTATATATACACAATGGAATACTACTCAGCCATAAGAAATGATGAAATCTGGCCATTTGTGACAACATGGATGGTCCTTGAGGGTATTATGCTGAGTGAAATAAGTCAGAGGGAGAAAGTCAAATACCGTATGATCGCACTCGTAAGTAGAAGATAAAAACAATGACAAACAAGCACCTAGCAATGGAGATTGGATTGGTGGTTACCATAGGGGAAGTAGGGGGAAGGGCAAAAGGGGTGATTAGGCTCACATGTGAGGGGATGGACTATAATTAGTTTTGGGTGGTGAACCTGATATAATTTATACAGAATTCGAAATATATTATGATGTACATCTGAAAGCTATCTATTGTTATAATCCAATGTTACGGCAATTTACAAAAAAAGAAAAAAAAGAACTAGAGGCAAAATTTAAAAAAAAGAAAATATAGAAACTGCATGCCTTGATTTAAAAAAAAAAGTGGTATGGGCCAGAGATGAGCATTAAATCCAATTAAACGTGGAGTTATTTAAATAATTATTACCATTATCATTGCATAAAAGTAAACGAAAATATCAAAAATAATTATTAATAGAAAACAACTGTACTGGCTTCTAATACTCCATGTTTTTATCCTAAAAAAATTGGACAAGTTACAAATCTATATCCAAAGATATTCACAATATTATTATTTATAAAATCAACTTAAGTATTCATCAGGAAGGATGTGGTTAAATAAATTATAATATGACCATGTATCAAATACTTTAGAAGAAAATATCGATTTAAATTTATTGAAATAGAAATATGTACATAAAATATCATATATATGGTTCCATAATCTTTATTTTAAAATATATGTGTGTATATGAGAACATAGTAAAATATCTTAACATAGGTATCCCTAAAGTGTTACAGTATTCATTTATGCAGAATAGGGATGTTCCTTGTTTTCCTAGTCATTTTCTGCTTTATCAGAATTGTTTATAATGCACAACAAGGCTCCACAGGGAAAATTCTTAAGAGCATCCAGAAAGTCTCCCTCAGAAGTTCTTCACGACTTTATTTACCACGTCATGTAGTACTTTGTAAAATCTACTTTTCCTAAACTATCAGCATTTAAAGTTTTACAGCTGTCTTATTTAAAAATGAAAAAAGATTAAACCAAGAATCGACCCATAACTTTAAAGCTCGACACTTGGAAAATATTGAAAATGAGAACCCACCACATCAAAATTTATAAGATGCCTCCTAAGATGCCATATGGAGGCAAATTTATTACTGCAATTTATTATTTAATAAAATAAAAAATAAGCATTAAATTGAATAAGGTAGAACATAGAAATAAGAAAAAACAAATTAATAATAAATTAAAAATTCTTTGAAAAATAATAATAGACTAATTTCTTGTGAACATAACAAAAGAGGTACACAAATTGACAAAAGTAGGAATGCAAGGGGCCAGCCCAGTGGCACAACGGTTAAGTTCACATGCTCCACTTAGGCAGCCTGGGGTTCGCCTGTTCGGATCCCAGGCTGGGACCTGTACACTGCTTATCAAGCCATGCTGTGTCAGGCATCTCACATATAAAATAGAAGAAGATGGGCACAGATGTTAGGTCAGGGCTAATCTTCCTCAAAAAAAAAAAAAAAATAGGAATGCAAAGGAGATATTATTATAATTGTGGAGAATTTTTTTAAACTGTAGTATACTCTGTGCAACTCTGTACTAGTTACTTGTAAAATCTTGACAGGGTGAATTATTTTCTTGAAAAATATAAATTCCAGGATCAACCCAAGTTCATGCAGAATCTCAGCTAGAAGGAAAAGAAAGAAACTGCTTGAGGAACAGTTGATTTTTCCAGTGAATTCGCTTCTTTTCTTTTTAAGTAAAAGCTATCCCCATGGTATATAAGCCGCTTCAAATCACAGAAAATTCTGGACCCATTTCATCTTATGATGCTACCATAACTTTCACAGTAGAGCTGTCAGTTTGTGAGCAATTATTGTCATCAATAAATATGTGTGCCCCTACAATTCCTCTTCGTAATATCATATTCTGATCTCATATGCTCCAAAATTGACATTTATTAATAGTTATATCAGACCCAAGGTCCTCATTGAGATTTATTATAATCCTTTTTAAAAAATAAATAAATGATGTTCTAAAACTGGATTTGTTCTAAAACTGCATTTGGGTGATGGTTTCACAACTGTATAAATTTACTAAAACCCATTGAATACTACACTTACAATGGATGAGTTTTATGGTGTGTAAATTATATCTGAACATAGAGTCTGCCTAAAAGAATCAAGCCAAATAAACAAAGAAATTGCTTTTTTTTTTAAATAAAAATTTTCGAGTATCTGTGCGTGTTAGTCTGCTTGACCTGCCACAACAAAATACCACAGACTGGTGGCTTAAACAACACAAATCTATTTTCTCACAGTCCTGCAAGCTAGAAATCCAAGATCAAGGTCTGACAGAGTTGGTTTCTGGTGAGACCTCTTTTCCTGGTTTGCAGATGGCCAGCCATCTTCCAGCTGTGTCTCCACATGTCCTTTACTCCATATGTGCATGAAAAGAGAGCGAGCTCAAGTGTCTCTTTCTCTTCTTATAAGGACATCAGTCCTATCAGATTAGAGCCCCACCCTTATGACCTCATTTAACCCTGATTACCTCCCTAAAGACCCTGTCTCCAAATACAGTCACATTGGGGGTTAGGGTTTCAACGTACAAATTTGGCAGTCAGGGAGGAACACAATTCAGTCCACACCACTGGGTAACTTCCTCTGAGTTTTGCTTAAAGTACTATTTTGCACAATAGTCTTTCCTGCCTTTCCAGCTGTCTTTACCAAACTAACAGACAGAATGCGCAGTCCTAGTAAACCAGGAGGCAGCTGGGACTCCTAGCTATGATTTCATAGGACTTGCTTAGCAGAGAAGACTCTACCCAAAAGTTGCTATGGTAACATATTACTTCTTTTTACAAAGAGTTATTCATCGTGAGCCCCTCCTGCTATCTCAGCTTTCTCCATCCCTAGATCTTTTCATGCCAGTTGTAGGTAGATTTACATGCAGCAATGGTTCTCTTCAGGAAAGAAAAATAGTTAAAGAGAAATGGCCACTAACTTCAGATGAATTTTCTACCTCAAGAATGAAAATAATTAAAGAAATCTTTATTAAATAATAGTATTGACCTATATACCTTAAATTTAGTGATTTCCCGAGAATTTTACATGAGATGAGAACATAGTCACAATACAGCGTAGAAAAGGTATGTACGGAGGTTGTTCATTAACCAATTCATGATGCTGAGAATTAGTGAAGGAAAATACATTTTTTCCATTTTCCTGCATTTCCTATAATAAGTATACTTTTGGATAACTAAATACTGATGAAGGAAAGTTTTTCATAGAAGAATTCTAGCCAACAAATGCAAAAGGAATAATATCTTCAGAAAATCCCCATTTTGCAACTACTAAAAAAAAAGAAAAGCTTGTAATGGATGATGAAACCACTAAGATAACTTTAAAATGGGAGACCTTATAATCAGGCTAACACCATGAAAACAAACTGAACAAGCTCAGCATCATTAAAGGTGGGACAACCAGACATGTGCCTCATGAAGTAATGTAATAAGAACTACATAGGACCATCTATGAAGTAGTCCTGTCCAAAATAGATAATAATAATAAATAAAATTGGACCCAAATCCAATCAAGTCTGTAACTCCAACTACCAATTATAAGGAAATATGGGAAATAAAAGAACAGGTTAAATTCAGGTTGTGAAATAGTCTGCAAAACAAATGACAGCTTTTTCCTTAAACAAATGGCATTTTCAAAAAAGGAGCAGGGAGAACAATTGTGGACTAAGAGACTTTAAAAGACATATCAGCTAAATGCAAGGTGTGGACTTGATTTGGATCCTGATGAACAAATACCACCATAAAAAGTAATCTTTGATGTCCATTATACCTCCATAAAAAAAATTTGGTATAAACAACTAATCTTCGAGGTAATTGGGAAGATTTAAATATGGATTGATACTAGATGATAGAAAAGAATTACTATTTTAATTTTGATAAGGCTGATAATAGCATTGTGATTAGGTTGAAAACAAAAGAAAAGCCCTTATATTTTAAAAATATGTACTAAAGTATTTATGGACAAAATTATATGATGTTTGGGATTTTTTTTTTAAATACTGTATCAAAAAAAGTAGAAGTTGGGAATGCGTAGGTAGTAGAGTGAGGGGTAAATGAAGCATAACTGGCAAAGCGCTAAAAGTTGTGGAATAAAGACAATGCCCACATGAAGATTCATTATACTCTTCTATCTGCTTTTATATATGTTGGAAATCTTCTATAATAAAACGTTTCTTTAATGTATCTTTACACATGAACTATGACTGAGTAAAATAAACCTAAAAATATTAACCATGATTAACAGTAGATGGTATCTCTGAATTGTGGAATTGGTGATGAATTTTGCTTCCTTCAATTTAATTTTCCACGAATATTACAAGTTACTTCTATGGGCACAAGAGCAGCACTTAAAAAAATAAACGCTGGCCTCTTAATTAGGGATGTCAGCTAAGTCCCTCCTATTCAGCCAGGCGTCCCATTATCTGGCATTTAACAATATTATGTTATAAGGAGTTATATTTTTCTTCTTAGACTCGGTCAGCATCCCTAAAGTAGTGGCCAGAGGAAAACCATCTCAGATGTTTCCGAGATTAGAATTTAACAAAAGTATTACTACTTCTAGCTTAGAAATGTCCTTAGAAATTCACAATGCCTATGTGAATTAAGGACCTAAAATATTAATATCAAGAGACTGAGAAAGTAGGACCAGTCATCCAAAGACTAGGAAAGTATTAAATAGAGCAGAGAACAAATAAGCCCATTATAACATAGGCTAGTCTTGCTAGTTAGCTGAATTAAAATTAAGAGGAATAATTTGTGATGGGACATTTCAGGCAACTCAAAAAACATCCTCCTAAAATTAACTGAATTTTGTAAAACTGGTCTGTTTTTATATCTATGTTATTAAGTGTCTGGATTTGTTCAAAGGGCCGAAATCCTTGAGTATGAAGGAATCAATTATTTACAGTCCAGGTCTCTCATAAATAGATGATGTTAAAACCAGTGGTCCAAGAACTTCCAATTAAATATGGCAAATGACATACATGCATTTACCTCTTCCACACTCCCCAAACCTCTCTAAAATATGAGTAAAGGGATTAAAAGGGCATCAACCTATAAAAACAAAGAGAACAGGACTGCAACAACAAAATTTTAATAGCTGAAGAAGATGGACAAGTGGTTATTGACTTAGAAGACCAGAAAAATCTAACAATACATGTTGTAGGACCCCAGAAGGACTCAGAAACCAGAGATACCTGGTATCTCTGAAAGAGAGGATGTAGGTGGGGCTGAGAAGAGAATTGACTGAAAATCTATATAAGAAGCATATCTTCTCCCCAACTCCAAGCATCCACAGGCTCTCCCCTCTCTGACTCCAGAAGAGGACTAGAGCTTTATTCTCTAGAGAGGTTAATTAGAAGAACTCTAGTTTGGAGGCCACTAGGCACATCTGAGGGCTGGGAAATCACATGGAATACAAGGAACTAAGTAAAAATCTACTTACCATATGTGAGATTAGAATTCAACACCCAGCTAAACTATCGTTCAACAAAGTAATGTGAGGTCCTATCAAATATGTTTACCTCAAAAAGTTACTGGAGGAAATATTCCACCAAAATGTGGAAATAAACCAAGAAAATTGAAATGTAAGATCCAGGAAACCAGGGATCCAACATAGCTGTAGATGACAGCTGTGCAGCAGGTCTGTTGTAGACCGGAGCACGAGGTCTGTGGGCTCACAAAAGCTTGTCTCCAATGAAGGGAATAAAAGAGAAAAAGAAATTAAAAAGTGATCTGGTATGCTTTGATATCCTGAGGAAAATTTATACTTCTGGTAGAGAATTTGAAAATAAATTAGCAAAGAGGTACAGAAAAAACTAAGCAAAAGGAAAAAGTAAGATAATTATTACCTCAGGGAAACAAACCTTTTTTTTAATGAGAAAGGAAATGTGAGCCTTATATACTATATAGTTCAACAAAAAATAATATGGATATAATCATAATAATGTAAAAACAAAAGACTCTAATAAATATTTGAAATCTATATAAGAAAATGATGAGAAAGCAAACGTGTGAAGGTGTTTATTGGTGAGAGAAGAATGAGAAGAGACAGTTGACACCTTTCATATAAGGAAATTAAAAGATAATAAATAAAAGTGGAAAAACTCAAGAAATAGCCACATAGGCATACTATTTAAAAATAAAAAGTAGATACCAGAAGAAATTGCTAGAATGTCTGTGAGGAGTAGGAATCTAGGATGAAGAAAGGTAGACAGAAGTAGTGCTGTTTTTGTGTTGTAAGTCTAGTGAAAATTTTGACTTTTTAAACCATATGTATTTTTGCATAGGATTGATAAAAATAAACAATTAAAATTGAATTTTAAAATAACATAAACCAAAACCCACGAGCAAATTTAGCAGGCAAGGATCTTTTAATCTAGTTCATTTTCCTGCCACCTTCTAGGATGGCATTTTTAATAAATATGAAGTATGTTTCTGGAAATCAGGGGAAATACTGCCGTTTGCATTTTTAGCTTTTAGTAGCGTATTAAGCTTGAGTGAAGATTCAGAACTGTTCCAGCTTATCTAATCAGAGAAACAGGTACTTACAGAGCTGGAGGAGCCAGATCTAGTCTTAGCTTCCGGAAACGATTCCCAGATATAACAATGAATGTAAATGGCTGCTGTTTCTGCCATCAGAAATGCAGAGAAGAGGGAAAATGACGTTGCTTGTTCTGGGAGCACACCACCCTAGCCACAATCCATGCCAGCAAAATAAATGCTCCATGTCCTACCTCTCAACACCCAAGAAGTTAGGAACAGTCACCCTTACTGCTGAAAACCAAATGCTCCATGACCAAGTTTGCCCAAAGCAACAACAGAAGCATAAACACCTCACTTCTGACTCCCAAATCTCACACATGGACATCTTGGAAAATCCCAACTCTTAGGGAAACTGGAAAATGTAGGCTTTGAATTTCCAGCTGCTTTTCTCTGTTAAGGTATGACCCGAAGGTTGAAAAGGAGTGGGGTGAACCAAAGAACAGTATTTTTACAAGGAGTCTATAATTCTGTAGCTGCTAAGTCATTAACAGGCCCCAGGTGGGATCAGCCACTCACTCAAGACTGGACTAAAGCTAGAACAGTTATTGATTCCTTAATGCGGAACAGTTAGGAGAGCTCCTACAACTGATCCTCTCAGAAGAGCTAGAAATTGACGAGGAATCAATAATTAGTAATAGCTAATAATATTATACAGTAGTCGCCTCCTTACCACAGGTTTTACTTTCAGTGGATTCAGTTACCTGCAGCCAACCGAGGTCCAAAAATATTACATGGAAAATTCCAGAAATAAGCAATTCACAAGTTTTACATTGCGAACCATTTTGAGTAGCATGACAAAATCTCGCACTCTTGTGCTCCATCTCACCCAGGACGTGAATCACCCCTTTGTCCAGTTAGCCACCTGTATGTGCTACCCGCCCGTTTGTCACTTAGTAGCCGTCTTGGTTATCAGATCCACGGTTGAGCTATCACAATGTTTGTGTTCAAGTCACCCTTATTTTACTTAATAAGGGCCCCAACATTCAGGAGTGGTGCTACTGGCAATTTGGATATGCCAAAGAGAGTCAAGAAGTACTTCCTTTAAGCAAAAGGGTGAAGGTTCTCAATTTAATAAGAAGAAAAATCATATGCTGGGGTTGCTAAGATCTATGGTAACTTTTACTACAGTATATTGTTATAATTGTTCTATTTTACTATTAGTTATTGTTGTTAATCTCTTACTGTGCCTAATTTATAAATTAAACTTTATCATCGGTATGTATGCATAGGAAAAAACATGGTGTATGTAGGGTTTGGTACAACCCACTGTTTCAGGCATCCACTGGGGGTCTTGGAATGTGTCCCCCGTGGATAATGGGGGACCACTCTATATTAATAAAAAATTATATCTTATAACATTTTGTTATTCTGGAGATTGAAGGACGTGATCATTAGGTATTCATGGAGAAAACAGTATCAGAAAATTAACCTGGCCAGGAAAGATTCACTGATGAGATTATGGAGACAGGGCAGAAGGACAGATTAACTGGAAACTTTATATGCCATTCAAATGATAGATTCAAGCCAACTCAGGACGGCTTCATTAAGGAAGTTTGCAATGGAATTCAGGAAGTTTGAGGGTTTAAGCCCTGGCAGGCAGGAAAGCATATAGGGTCACTCTGTGATTTTAAAAACAATCAAAGTAACTATCTATATCCTAAAGTCCATGGTAGGGATTATC
Organism: Equus quagga; assembly: GCF_021613505.1. Taxonomy (NCBI): domain Eukaryota; kingdom Metazoa; phylum Chordata; class Mammalia; order Perissodactyla; family Equidae; genus Equus; species Equus quagga. The sequence continues at coordinate 30,284,747 of NC_060285.1, forward strand.
TGAATCCTGGACAGTTCCTTACTTTCCATGATAAAGGGAGGAGTTAGAGAAGCTAGTATACCAGACTCTAGAACTCTTTTGAGATTTTACTTTAAAAGGTGACTGTAGTGTTTGGAGCAGGTTGCCGATTGGCCAAAGGAGACTATACATATATACAACAAATACATACTCACGTACATAAACACTCATTTTTAAGGCTACATTAAATTTCCAATATAATTAAAGATTCCAAATGTTATTAGAAGTGAAGTGACAAGCATGGATGTTCATTCTACCAATTTTATCCATAAGAGACTGAATTGTCCCAGAAATAAGACCAGTGTGCTGGTCCTCAGCATGTTTGCCCGCAGATGCATTCCTTGCATTTCCCCTCTTCTGCTCTGCTCTGTATGCAGAGGGGCTGACCCACAGACTGTTTTTCCCAGACTCTTTTGTCAACTGCTGTTCTGCTGGATGTTGTCAGTGAGAAGCCAAGTGAAAAGTGCTGATCAGAGAAGCAGAAGGAAGAGAAAAGGGAGGGTATTTCTCCTCTCTGCCTTGGGGATCATCTCTGGCAGCAGCTATATCCCTTCCTTAACTCCAGCTACCACTGAAAAAGCCCATCTGGTTCTGGCTTCCTTCAGGTAACCCAGGCCACTGGGCCCTGATAACATCACCTCCTTCACCCCTACCCCCTAAATCCCTCCAGCAGTTGCTAATCTTACGGATGACGATTTCTGTTTTCCTGATTGGACTCTGACTGATTAAATCATGGCAGAAATTTTTTTGAATTGATCTACAGTTCCTGGGGCAAGAAATGCTTCATATTTGGCCTGTGATTCTTTTGAGTAATCAACTTTAGTGATTGCCTTTTTTTTTTAAGTTTATTAACCTTTCCTAGGAAGAGAATGTGTTTGCTGGTCAAGGAGTTCATTTGAGATGTGAAAGGGACTTTGGGGGGAGATAATAAAAGTAAGTGCTAAATCAGGAGATAAAAGCCAGCCATACACCACCGTTTAGGACAGTGTCCCTCAACCTGGGTCTCCATCAGAATAATCTGGGGTGTCTTAAAAATCACCCCCACCAAGGAGACTCTGCTTTAAATAGTCTATAATGAGTATTTTTTAGAGCAGTGGTCCCCAGACCAGAAGCATCAGTATCACCTGAGAACTAGTTAGAAATGCAAATTTGGGGGCCCCACCCTTGAATTACTGGATCAGAAACTTGGGGTTGGCACAAGAAATTCTGTTTTAACAGCCTACCAGGTGATTTAATGTATGCTGAATTTTAAGAACCACCATTTTAAAACTACCCAGGTGATTCTAATGTGCAGCCAAGTTTCAGAACTGCAGGTCTAGGAATAGATTTTCAATAAAATCATAACTTTGATTAAACATATATATGTATTAAAAAGCTACTATGTTTTAGAATCTTCTGTGGCCCAACAAAAGACAACAATTGAGATTATTTATAAAATTTGCAACTAGGCAGAAAGATGATGCATTAAAATAAAAAGTTGTAAAAGCCACAAATATTCAACCATACAGAATAAAAAAAGAAAAAAGAATCAAGAAAGTTCCTCTTTCTGAATTAAAAATAGCTAATTAGATAGTAAATGTGCTTCAACAATAAGGTAGGACCCATTGCAAAATGCATGTCCAATCATCTAACGTGCATTTCTCCCACTTGTCTTCAATTACACCCCCTATTACTAGTAATGGCACAAAATCTTTATTGTTAGAGATGATCTCAGATATCAGGTAATCCAGCATTTTGCAACCAGCAATTCATAGACCCTGGGGCTCACCAAGGCTTTCTGGCAGTGTAGCAGTTAAGATTGTTTCAGATGCAAATAACAGTACTCCAATTCAAACTAGGATTAATAACCAGATATACTTGGGGCATTTTTAGAGTCCACAAGTAGTGACAGCTTCAGGTGCAGTTGGATCCTGGGGCCCCAGCTCCATTTATCTCCAATTCTCTTGGATTTACTCTCCTCCTTATGTCAACTTTGACTTTAGACTTGATATTTCTCATTGTAGAAAATGGCTGCAGCAGTATCAGGACTCACATCTGCATCCTATACTATCCAGAGAAAGAGGGAATGTCTCTCCAGATAAATTCTGAGGAAAGTAAAGGATTCTTCTCTTCCATAAGTCCCCAAAAAATATATCCTGGTTTTTCTTTAGTCCAGGTTGTTTCATGGGGCCTAATCTTTGTGGTTAGGAGAATGAACTGTACTTCAGCCAATCAGGGCCCATCCCTGGAGCTAAGGACGACGTTGTTTTCTCCTGAGACAAATGGAAGACTAGAATACTGTTGCCATGGGAAAGTGCAGTGAATGCCAAGAAACCTAAATGGCAAAAGTCTACTACATGTGGGGAGGGGGCAGTGTTTTTAAATTAATAAGTAAAATAATTGTTCAGATAGTTTCTTTTAACCTTGAAGCATCTTAGAGCCTCCAAGAGTTTATCAAAAGGACATTCATGGCAGCCAATGGAGATCAAATGGATAGTCCCCTGACTCAGTCATTCAGTTTACTATCCAGGTATACTACTAGTTGAATGTTTTACTCGTTGTTCAGCTTTAAATAACTTTTACTCTTAGTCACATATTGTATAATTTAACACCTATAATAGACCACTGATTGGAAACAGAGACACATGTGTTACAAATGTGCTGTTCATGTTCACCCAACACCTTCTGATGATGGTACCAGAACTGTATTATGGGGGAGCATTATTATCTTTACCCTAGTGTGCACGATATAGGTGGGACTGTCAATCAAGATGCCCCTCTCTCCCATAGCCAAGCAGTGAGCATGTGACCCAAAATAAGCCAGACCAGTTCCTTTTCCTGGGACTTTGAATCTTACCTGAATGCTCAAAGACAGGAAGAATGGCAGAAGCTGATTCCTCTCTGTGATGACACTTTGATAGGACTATTAAATTCACTACTGCTCCCAAAATCCTTAGAGCTTTCCAGGTTCTCGCTCTTTCTCAAAGCTGGTGCTTGAGCTTCTTTTGATGTTGAGGTGCCCTATAGCCTTCCAGTCAATTCTCTTTTTGCTTGAGTTTTCAAGAATAGATTTCTATTGTTTGCAACATATAATCCTGAAAAGAAGCATAAAATGATCATTCTGAACATTTTCTTCAAGAGGATCAACACTGAATTCGTAAATTGCATGTTTGATCAAAATTTTTAGATGATGCATCAATGTACCTCTAGTATTTTAAAAACCATTGTTGACAGGGAAAATATAGGAACATTTTATCCAATTTGACTTATAATTGGTTAGGAATAAAGACCTTCTAAACTCTCAATGTGTTTTTTGTGGGTAAGTGCTTAGAAATTGCAGCCCGAAGCCTTTTCCTTTATCCTGCCACTTAGAAACAAAAGACAAAAATTACAAAAATAAGCTAGGTCTTTTATAAAGCAAAGTGTAAGAATTCTAAGTATAGGTACAAAGGCAGTTTTTTGTCAAGGTTTGATGCATAATAGGCAGTTAAATTTTAGTATATTTTTTAATATCTATTCAGTCCAAAATGAAGCAGGATATATTATTTTTAATTGACTTATCAACAAATTATGCTTTTCCTCATGCACTAAAGTTCAGGAAAATCAAAGAAAATTAAGCATTTTCTAGATCCAGAAGATATATGTAAAAATATAGTGACTAATGCACAATGTATATTAAAAAGAATAAGAAAAGGAACCGAAATGTATACAGTAATCTTTAGAGACGTACTGACCTGAAAATTTTGATTGCCTTTAAAATTACTTACCATCTATCACATATATATTAATAATTTTTTTAATTTCTAAGGGACTTTGATAGATTATATATTTCATTGAAAGGTGTTTGAGTCCAAAAAAAAGCTGGAAAACACTGATCCACTTCCTTACTTGACAGGAACCAGAGAGGTCCCCCAGGTAACGTTGAGAGATGAGATACAAGCAGAGTTCTTTAGACTTGGAACATCCATCAGACATTCTCGCTTCCTGCCGCCACAAACGCACTGCAGTGCTCATAGAAAAGTGAATTCTCATCAGTTTCTAGGCAAGGTCAGTTATTATATCAACCCCAAAAGCACACCTTTCTATGTAATTACATGCATTATTGTTTATGTGCCTCCAGAAGTGTCTTGAATCAGACCTATACATTTTGAGGCTAAAATTCAGAGCAGTTGCCTGGGGCCCACTGCCCATAGATTGATTTTGGACATTCTCAATCTTGAATGATACTGTGAAACGTAGATCTAAGTTTATGGAGATTGAATTTCTTATTTTTTTTTTCTTTTTTGCCAGGAAAGATTCATCCTGAGCTAACATCTACTGGCAATCTTCAATCTTCCTCTCTCTTCCTGTTTTTTTTTTTCCCCTCTCTAAAGCCCCAGTACATAGTTGTATATTCTAGTTGTAAGTCCTTCTAGTTCTTCTATGTGAGCTGCTGCCACAGCATGGCTACTGACAGACAAGTGGTGTGGTTCCACACCTGGGAACTGAACCCAGGCCACCAAAGTGGACCACACTGAACTTTAACCACGAGGCTATCAGGGCTGGCTCAGAGGTTGAATTTCCAATATTCAAAACAAGTGGAGAATTGACTGCCCTCCTCCAACTCTCTGCTAGGAATTTGCTATCACATCAAGGCAGGGAGCTAAGAATGGCCAGATAGGGACTTCCCCATGTTCCTTTGTTGTTTCTGTTGCCCCATCCAGTCATTTCTGAACATGTCCACTAGCTCCCATTGTCTCTGATGAAACTGATACATAAACTTCTGATAACTCAGGGTCTCATGAATTGAAAGTCTGTAAATAACAAAGAAAAATTCAAAGTCACTGGGTAAGATTTTTCCCTTTGTTAAATGGGCTGCCCTAATAACCACAGGAGGGATGAAATCAGAAGGTTGGAGAAGGCTATAACACTAGACCTTTAAAATACTTTGTAAAAGTTTTATGTTAGCTTGAACTAGGGCTTTAATCTGACTTCCAAGAGATGATGAATATCACGTGGTTAAGAAAATCTCATTCTAGACAAAGAGTTCTCATGTTCTTTTGAGTAATCCAAGAATCCTGAAATCCACAGGTACAAACATTAAGTAAACAAACAAGCAAATAAATGAGGGAAGAGTGTTGATCATCATAACATCTGCCAATGTGCCCCACCCAATTGATTGGAATTCCTGATGTGTGATACTATGGCCAAAAGACATACTTTTCTTGGACCCTCTGCAGCTGGGCCCAAAATCCAAGTGAGTGTCCCCAGCACATGTCCTGTCCTGGAACTAAGGATTCAGGCCTAATGTTCATCTCTACCTCCTCCCCCTCTGATCAATATTGCCTTTCGTTAAATTCCAGAGCACTACTATGATAGTTTTGCACCCCCTCAGCATTTCAGTCTTTGTGCTTCCATCAGAATACAGTCCATGAGAAACTGTCAACATCCCCCTTTTGTGATTTATCAATGTTTTCCCTGACAGGTAGATCCTTGCAGCATCCCACAAAAATCTACTTAACGCTAATATCCCTGAACTGTGGCATTAATACTATCATGTCTCTCCATGAAGAATTCTTGTTGCAAGTACCAATCACACATCTTTCTTTTGCTACAGTGGAAGCATAAATTCAAAATGTTTATGAAAATTTGCCTTAGGATCAGCCTTAAACTAGGTTGGTGTCTCACTCTACTGTATAGTACACAGTATGTGATAAGTAAAATCTCCTAAGATTTTTCCTCCAAAATAATCTCTGTTTCTCTTACATTTCCTAAGAATACCAAAGGACCACGACCACTAAAAAGAAGTGGGGATGGATATGGTCGCCATAATATTCGCCATCCTTAGGGTATTCCTTCTCCAGTATTCATATCTTGGTTACTTGGGCATGAAAGTTATGCATTAATTGGACCCACCTTAATCAGGGGATGCCTAGCTTACTTTTTCAACTCTAAAACTCAGTTCTCTAATCTTTGAAGTAAGAGTTTTTGTCAGAAAAAGCAATAGGACAGACTAAGACTATTCATAAATATTGTGGAATGTCTGGTAGGCTGAGTGGAGCCCAGGGAACACAAATGTCACACCAGATATGAAACCACGTTCATGGAAAAGAAAGGGGAGCTCTTAGGGAGCAAAAAGTCACCAGAATGTAGAAACTGCAGAAAGCAGAGTTAGAATGTGCTTCAGATGTCTATGGATAACAAAGTTAATGTCTGCATATTACAGACACATAAAATTACAGAATAAATACTTGACAAAACCCTTGATTTCAGACTTCTACTATTTGTCCAATTTTTCTTTCTTTCTTTTTCTTCTTTTCTATGATATAGGATTAGACAACATTTTCTTGACTTTAATCATTCCAGATCTGTTCATATTTGCCTTTCTTTGACCAAAAGTGGGTTGCCTTTCTGATCACTAAATGAAAACTTTCTTTTATAAGGCAGAAATCTAGACCCCATGGTATTGCGTATATATACTTATTCACAGTCTTTCAGGGCGTCCAAAGTAAATAAGTTGTTTTATTCATCTAAGACAATTAAAATAATAATCCCACTGAAAATTCGAAGAAAGATATTTTAAAATTATAATAGCTTCTGCACAATATGAAATGTAGATTTTTATCCAAACTTTTCAGGACAATTATTTTGTGAATTTGCTATATTGAATACTCTTTAATCAACATAGTTACCAAATAATGAAATTATTTAGCTAGTCATTTTAGATTTACCAAGAGAAAAACAATATACATCTTGGATACAGTTACTAGGACATTGCTCTGGATCCTCTGTGTGCTCAGTCTGCTTTAGCTGACCGGCTGGCTGGTTGGCTGGTTGAAGGTCTATCTTTCTCAGACAGCCCGTGTGGCACAATGGAAAGGCAGCGGACCAGGAACCAGTAGATTGGATATCTGCTCTGCAGTGTCCCTGGGAAAATCTCTCAGCCTTTATAACTCTCGATTTTTTCATCTGTCAGATAGGATAAAAATATTTCTGGCCTGCTCAGCTGGATTATTAGGAAAATCAGAGAAGACAATACACGTGAAAGCATTTTGTACATGCAAGATAATAGTAATATAATTTTACTTAGCTAGTAATTGATATTCTTCTGCTGTAAAGTCACATTTTCAGAAACTAAGGGAATTAGTTATGGTAGTTCACATATATCCTAAAGCTAAATTTGACATAAAAACATCAGGTTCAAAGGCCTAAACCATGTGTCCTGTCCTCAGGTCTGAAAATTATTCAATATTTTCTAAAGCTGGGGTCAGCCAGTTGGAGCCTCAGGACGGTATCAGCAGCATGCCATGATACTCGGCTTTCGCCGGGGACCAGTTTTTCTGACCTCAATATTAACACTGTTTCAGCTGTCACGTGTTAAAAGCCTGTAGGCTGGTGGATAAGAAAAATGAGGCAGCGTGCAAACACCTGGGGCTCAGCCCCGTTAGTCGGGTTAAGTCGCTGTTAGGAGTCGGGAGGCGTTTTTCAGCCACAGTTCTCATGTTTATTTAAATCGACTTTGGCCTTAAAGTAAAACTATTAACCTACTTTAAGGATGTAAAAGTAGAGTAGCAACGTAGTTTCTCCATTCAGTTATCCAAAGGGTCCACTGTGTATCTGGTCCATAAACGAACGCATTTGTCACCGAGGTCTTCAATCTGAGCAGAAGCTATTTTCCAGAAGGTCATAGCATCATCTTCTGTTTGTCCTATCTTTGGCGACAAATGGGGCACAGTTCTTTGAGAACATGACTGATAGAAAGGAACCTGCTTGAACATTAGCATCATGACAGCGTTCTCACTGCCAGTGGTTAAAATTTCAGCTTTTGGTTTTCAGATACCAAAACAGAAAGAAAGACTTCTGTAAATGAACAGATACTTTTCCCTGCCCCTGCTGCTTCACAGCCACATTATATCTGGAGGCTAGATCCAGGCACAGGACTTTCAGTGTTTCCACTAGCAGGTTGGCTTGCACTGCTAGATAGAGATGTCTGGGGGAGTCCAAATCTCCTTTACCACGAGGCTCCTTTTTATTTTTCCACTTGCCTTCTATATTGTATGACACAACCAAGTTAAATAGCATAGATTCTCAGATCGAGGGCTAGCAATAAACCAGACCAAGTCTACAAAAGTCAAGCAATGGAGAAGCAGCAATTTTAATAAAACCCAGGAAGCAGGAGTAGGAAATGCTGTGTTTTAATCAGTTCTACCTCTTCCGGGCTCCTGATATTTCTACAATTATCCTCTATTTTATTACCGTGAACTTGTTCAAGTAAAACAACAATTAATAAAAGATTAGACTGCCCCTCCCAACAATTTAAAAAACATATCTGCAAGCAGAATGATTACACCATTTTATCACAGCCATTTTTTTAAAAAAATAGGATAATATGATTAGCAAATTGAGTCTGGTGAAATTGTGGCTTGTCCAAGCACTGTCCTAGTCTCTAAATCAGAGTTGAATGAGTCATTTCTAGAGTCCCTCCAAGCGCTAACATCCTACGCTACTACTTCAAATGACAGAAGGATGCAGACAGCTCTTGACTTAACTGGGATGAAATGAGTATACCTAATATAATGTAACTGATAATGCTAAAACCTCATTTTATGAATTTGTTTAGAGCTCTTCTTCTATTAAATATTTTCTCTTATTCCTACTTATTTTTTGATAACTGCACAAATAGAAAAAGAAAGGTCAAGTAGATGGCATGGACAAAAGCGATATAGGCCAAAGGGTACAAATTTTCAGCTGTAAGAATACGTTTTGAGGGTCTAATGTACTGCATGGTGACTATAGTGAGTGATGCGGCATTGAATACTTGAAGCTGCTGAGAGTAAATCTTAACCATTCTCACACACACAAAAGAAAGTTGACCATGTGGAGTGAGGATATGTTAATTATCTTGATGCTGGTAATCATTCCACAATGTGCATCAAATTATCACATTTATACTTTATTTATTTGTGGGGTTTTTTTGAGGAGGATTAGCCCTAAGCTAACATCTGCCACCAATCCTCCTCTTTTTGCTGAGGAAGATTGGCCCTGAGCTAACATCCATGCCCATCTTCCTCTACTTTTTAGGTGGGATGCCTGCCACAGCATGGCTTGCTAAGTGGTGCATAGGTCTGCATCTGGGATCTGAACCAGTGAACCCTGGGCTCCTGAAGCAGAACGTGAGAACTTAACAACTGAACCAACAGGCCGGCCCCCACATTGTATGCTTTAAATGTATATAATTATATTTGTCAATTATTCTTCAATAAAATTGCAGGGGGGAACAATACAGCTAATCTCTCGGTATTGATGCACTGGCTATAATCAGCTTTCCACACAATTGCTTATGAAATCTATTGAAAATTCCCCCTGTATCTCTTTACTATAAGCGGATTGGGCCTTAAAACATTTCAAGTGAGATCTTAGATGTTTTTTGCCTTCTAACTAATAAAATTTACCCTACATCTCTGATTCGTTTTGATGGTCCGTCCAGTTCACAGAATAGGAGAAACACGGCAGTGACAATTCTGCTCCAGTCCCTTGTGCTACTAGTTGGCCTCAATCCTGACCTAGAAGGAACATCTTCAAAGCTGAAAATTAATTTAGAGTCTATTCCAGGTCAGTCCTGTGCATCTTTGCTGAGAAGACCTATTAATGCCAACCTTAACAGAAATAAACACAAGTCCGTTAGGAACTGGACTAAGACCATCGGTCATTTAGCATAAGACAAATAGCAAAGCCTATCAAATCACGAACCTGCCAACTTAAAACTGAGTACAAATAGCAACTCCAAAATGTCATAGTCAGTAGTATCCCATTAAAGGTACAGTGTTTACACATTGCCAACAAACAAATTAATATACTATTAAAAGAACATACTAGAAAACTCTAAATGTAATGATCTCATGAAGCAATCTGAACCAAAAATGCTTCAAAGAAACATTGTAATTTAGAACATTTCACTACAAATTAGCCTTCGTACCTGGCGCAATTTAAGATACAAAGATACATCTCTGGGTTATGGTGAAAATTTAATTATCCTCAAAACAATAAGCTGAAAATATTAAAACATGACTAGTAATCTACTGACTCAATTTTTAAAACACTTTCAAATATCTCCATAGAGGGAGAGATTTATAGGGTTATCAAGTAGGTACAGGATTTTCTTGACAGTAGATCCTAGCAGAATGAAGCTCATTTATATTCATTTTTCAATATCTAAAACACCTACAAATTTAAATTAGCAAACTATATTATACAATCATATTGAAAAGCATGTCCTTAGTGATTTATATATAAATATCTTAGACACATCTTTGCATCCTAGGAGAACTGGATTAGAAGATTACTTTTCTAGGGTCTGTCCTATCATCATAAGGAGTGGGTCCAGACTAAAAGTCTGTCTCATGTAGCTTACAGACAAGGAAACTCGTGTTTTCTCTTGGGCAAGTGTTGCTTCTGCTACAAGGTATGCTAATACTTCAACAGCATCGGTAAGTAATGACGGGAATAAGGCCAGGCCTGGGCAGGGACAAAGCTGGGAGAAACTGACCCAGCTAGAGAACGGATGCCCAAGGAGTTAATCTACAGTCAAATGACCAGTACAAAAAAGCACAGTGATCCTCGAGGTTGGGTGCAGCAATCATCAGCATCTGAGATCCACTGAGCACGTAAAGTCTGGCAAAATGAGGTTTAAGGCACCAAGTGATCTGCCAAGACAGATGGGCTGTCACCATAGCACCTGTATCAGTCACGGTCCTAAAAAGAAGCATCAATCACACTCAGGTTAGGATAATTCAAGGAGGCTCAATTAAGAGATTATTCCTAAAGGTATAGAGCTAAATCACAAGAGAAAATGCTATACCCCAATACCCAGCTAGGCTGTAACCATCCCTAGGCCAGAAGGGGTGAGGAGCGGTTCCAGGAATCTGGAAGCAGAGGACCACCTGGAGCAGAGCTCTGACCTTCAGTGAAAGAAGGTGGGCAGCTTGCGGTAACCCCAGGGGGAAGAAGCTGGTGTTATAAATACCCCTATCTCACTTAATCACTCTCTGGGTTGTCCTCCCCGGAACTCCCCCATTGGCCAAACCCAGCTAGAGCTGGAAGGCAAGGGTTGGTAGGTCCATATAGGTCAGTAGAAGAGGAAGGGAGAAACAAGTTGGGAAAGGGTGGAGAGGGGTCTGTCAGGGCAAGTAAAAGAATGATGGCACAAACAGGATCCAAAAAATACGTGAGAGTCTGGGGATGAGGGCCCAGCATGCTAGAGAAAGGGGCCAGCAGAGTGAAGCAGGTTAACAGAGCCCTAGTCAAATAAAGAAATTGAATCAGAGGAGGACTCCACCACCGCAGGAAGTCAGAGGCTAAGCAGAAAACCAAGGCGGAAGTCTGCTGGCACAAGTTATGCCAGAGATGTGGGCGTAGGGAGAGTCCCCAGGCACGCCGGAGGATTGGCTGCAGAGCAGAAAAGCTCACCGTTGATCCAATTCACAGATGCCTTTGGCATCAAATGTACTTTCTGCTGGGTCTGGATTGACATAAGAACAAGTCAGGATTGAGACTATGGAAGACCAGCAGGATCTGCAACTGAGAATGGAAAAGAAAGAAGGTAATAATGCAGCAGGAGACTGTATCGTAAGGGTTCTTGACATGTTCCAATTGGAAAAGGTAAGGAGAGTTTGCAAAGATGGGGGAAGAATGTAGGAAATGTAGGGAAACTGCAAGGAATGTGTGCTTCACCCCTAGGCCTGAGACAACAAGGAGGAGGGGCAGTTACAAAACCCAGAGTTGCATCCTGAGAGATGCCCTGACCTTCAGTTGCAGAACATTGCCTATCCTGGGGGAGAAAACCAAGAGGATATCCCCAGCCCTCCTCTCCACCCTCTTCAGGTCTCCTGCAGGACTCCCTGTTGACCAAACCCAACCAGAAACCAGAGGACCAGGTCAACACAGTCCACACAGCTCAGTCTTGTAGGCCACAGAGCAGAACCCAAAGTGCGGGATGGGGATATAGCAGGGCTGATAGAAGTTATCCAGCACAGAGCTATCATGGTGAAAAACAATGAGGGCCTCCCCACAAGATTCTTATTAGTTATAATTAATAGTAGTAATTATTACAGGAGAGAAAATAGCAGGCTCTACCTTGACTAGGTGATCAAGTTGACGTCACCAGGAATGGATCGAATTGATATCGTGCACCTCCCTATGTGACTCGCTAAGAACACGTCATCACATCCTTGGTATTCCTGCCACAAATGCATACCTGAATTTGATAGTGAAGAATCATCTGACAAACCTAAATTGAAGGAAAGTCTACAAAATAATTGGCCTGTCCGTTTTAAAAATGTCAATGTCATGAAAGACAAAGAAAGACTGGGAACTGTTCCTGGTGAAAGGAGGCTAAAGAGACATGACAACTGAATGCTGTGCACAGTACAGGATTTTCCTTTTCTGCAAGGACATTAGGGACAAACTGGTGAAATCTAAATTAGGTCTGGAAATCAGATAACAGTGTTGTATCGATGTTAATGTCCTGATTTAGATTCTTGTACTGTGGTTATGTAATAAAAAGCTCTTGTTTTTAGAAAATACACAGTGAGGTATTTGGGGGTGAAGATGCTTTATGCCTACTCTCAAACAGTTCAGGGGAAAAAATGCAGAGAGAGAAAGAAAAGAAAAAAACAACAAATATCATAAAACATTCACATTTGGGGGATTTGGGTGAAGGGTCTGTGGGAGTTCTTTCACTATTTTTGCAATTTTTCTTTAACTCTGAAATTAAGTCAGAATAGAAGTAAAAGTAAACATGATGAGAGCTTATATGATGAGGGAACAATAGCAGTGGGACGAGAGAGAAAGGGACGCATACAAGAAATGTGTGGGAGGTGAAATGGATCAGATTGAAGTGAGGATTTATACGTGAGGGGTCTCCAGTGACCATAAGACATAGCTTTGACCACCGCAGAGTACGTGTCATCATTTTGGTACTCTTAGCATGAATTGCTAAGTGTCTGAATGATATTTTAAATGTACCCTAGCTAAAGAATCCAAATACCTATTTCTATAACTTACTATATTTTTATTGCCTTGGCATTGGAGTGAAACGGTCAATTAAATACTAATGGATCAAAACAGGATTCTAAAGTTCTACCTAGTCAATGGTAAAAAGAGTTTAATGCTTTCCCCAGGGAAAGCAAGCAGTTGTGGAATTATCCAGCATGGGAAGAAAGAATGCCCCTGGCAAATCAGCCCCTCTTCGCCAGTCTTCCCTGGGGTGCAGAGTCAGTTAGAGATCTTTCAAAGCAGTTTAAGAACATTTAGAATGCAAAAGTAACTCAGATCTATGAGAGAGCGGTTATCTGGAACTGATGTGGGAAGCAAGGGGTGAGAAAGAACATTCCAAGCTCTTCTACCCTCCTGTAAAACACTTTCCCAGCACAGAGTTGAAAAAGAAAAACCATATGTTTCATAGGCTTCTGTCAATTGCCAGTAGTCATTGATAATTAAGAAATTAACGCTGTTGCCCTGATCCTTCCGTGTGTCCTATTCTGAGATACAAAGCCTGGTTCTTTAAGGCGTGGTCTCCTCAATGAACGTGTACTGAATACTTACTGTTAGCATCAGCCTTATAATCAGTGTCAGATTTATGGGTAGGTATATCCCACACTTTGTAGGAAATAGTGGCTTAAAGGCCCTAGGTAGCATTTCTGCATATTTCTTTTAATAGTATAAGTGTTGTGGGACTAATTGTGAGTGTGGATTTAAATGCTTAATGAATACGAGTTATATCTATTTTTGTTACTCGCAGCCCTAGTGAGATGTTGATTATAACCAGAATATCTAAATATTAGTGGATTTTGGCGAACGACTAGCAACTGGTGCCCAGGAAGCTTAGCTGCACCCACACTCAGCTACTGGGCTGAGACAGGAGTAATATTGAAGTGAAATTGGCAACTGTTTACTAACTGATGCTGTTCTCAGAAGCTCCACGAAGACATCTTTACCCATAAATTCTGCAGTTTTACCATGAGAAATCCCTTCCTTTGAAATAACCATGCCTACCAAGGTCTGCATTAAAATACAAATACCCTTAGGTGCGTCGATAATACAGAAGGGTAAATCAGCTTATTAAATATTTGAAGGACAAGGGTAAAATAAAAGTATTTTGGGGTCTGGGAGTGGAAGATTTTGAAATGGAGGAAAGAGCAGAGAATAGGGAAGTACAAAGTCCTAGAAAAAAGAAAATCTGCCTAGTTCACAGCTTTCGCTAGGACCAGCCTTGGAAGGAAGATCACGAGTGAATGGGTGTGTTTTCTTCAACTTCGTCCAGTCAAGAAATTTTTTTCCAAGGCCACAATCTACACCCCCAAACTGAGACAAACACATTGTATCAGAAAGAGAGTTGAGGAACAAAAGCTCCAAGACTCAAATAACTACTAGAAACTTCAGAACAGACACCCCACTGACATCATCCTTTAAATGTAGGAAGGAGCTTCATACTCGTCTTGCAACCCAGGATATGGACTCGCCTTCCCTGTTTGCTTACCTTCCTATGACCTGCCATTTCTAGCCTTCTGTCTCTGCCAAAAAACAAAGTTTTGTTCTGACTACATGAAAGAACATTGCTGGAGTCTGCGGCTGTTTGGAAGAATATCTCCAAGTGTGAGGCTGAACGTCTTCAATTAATTTTCAAAGAACGTTTTCTTCCATGGAGATGTGTCTGGGATTTCGTGACTCAAAGCATTGTGTTTTAAGCCTCGTTTCAAACTGAGCATCCTTCTTTAATTTTTCTCATCACAGAGTGTACGCTAGTAGGCAGCTCCCTGGGACCTGTGTCTGATCACAGCCCACATTCAGCGGGAGGGACCTTCCAAGGCAAGATCTAAAGGTAAACTGTGCATATTCTCAGGCACGCAGCTCTGGATGATAGCTTATGTTTAATCACTTCAAGTGCTGCATCTCTTTCTCTCTGATAACTTCTATTCTAATTTTCTTCTTTAGTGATCAAAAAAGAGCAAAGAAAAACTTCTAATAACTTTCTCCCTGTCCTTGGTCACTGGAATTACATTTCTAACCTGTTTTCCTGAAGGCAGATAAACCCTTAGAAATATAAATCTTATAAAATCCAACAGGGTTGAATTTCATGTCAGGTCCCACATATATAAAATGGCATAATGCTGTCTATCTCATAGGGTCATACAGATGAAATTGTATAGCTCATGTTGACTATCTGGCACGTAGTAGATGCTCAGTAAGTAGATGCTTATTATTTTCTAAGGCTGCATTTTAAAAGGTGGCAATTAAAAGACAAGATAGAAACCAGTGACGCTGAGAACATCAATGATAACATTGTGTATGCTGCTTTACAATTTACAGTGCATTTTTATACACATTATCACACAACAACCCCTGAGGTAGATGGAATAGTATTATTGTATTAGTTTTCTATTGCTACATAACAAATCGCCGCAGATTTAGTGAATTAAACAACACAAATTTATTTTATTACAGTTCTGGAGGTCAGAAATCCAACAAGGGTCTCACCAGGCTAAAATCAAGGAGTCAGCAGGGCTGTATTTCTTTCTAGGCGCTTTAGGATGGAATCCATTTCCTTGCTCATTCAGGCTGTAGACAGAATTTAATTCCTTGCAGTTGTAGGACTGAGGTCCTCATTTTCTTGCTGGCTATTAGCTGAAAACCATTCCAGCTTCTAGAGGCTGCCCCATTCCTTGGCTCATGGCCTCTTTCCTCCATCAGAGTCAGCAATCTTAAGGTGAATCCCTCTCATGTTCCAAAGCCCTCCTGCCTTATCTGTTGTTGCATCTTTCTGATTTCAGCCAGGAAAAGTTTCCTGCTTTTAAGGGTTTGTGTGATTAGAATGGGCCCACTTGAATAATCCAGGATAATCTCCCCATCTCAAGGCGCATATCTTTAGTCACATCTGCCCCTTCTGTCATGTAAGGTAAGATATTCACAGGCTCCAGCGATTAGCACATGGACATCCGGACATCGGGTGGAGCAGAGGTGGGGACAGGGAAGGGGGGAGGTCCTTAATTTGTCTTCCACAGTTATCATTATCCACTTATCCACATTTTAGAGATAAGAAGAATGAAGATCAAAGAGGATAAGAGATTTACAAAGGGCACAGTAGGTAGCAAAGAATGGACTCAAATCCCGAAATTGTTTTACTGAAAACCCAAGCCACTGTTCTTCCAACAGACTATCTTTTTTCTGAAAGGCAACTCAGTATTTACTCTCTTGCATCTTCTCTCCCTCCCCACCCACCTGTAAACCCACACTTCCATTAGCTTTTCTTAAGGCTGACATTCTTGAGGAATTAATGCATTTTCCAAAGCTTCCATGGAGAAGCCAAAGTTTAGCTGCATTTCTACTGATTTTGATGTATTTTCTTCTAAAGTTTATACCATGTTGAAAGTATTACTTGCTTTAATTGGACACTTTCAGCTAGAGCTGTAAAGAAAATATATTTTCTGATTGGATGAGTGCTAAACGAAGTTTATACCATGACACATGCAGGTTATCTGACAACAATTTTTCTCAAAAGATGTACTTAGCAATTTGATACTGAAATGATTAATATGCATTTGGTACAAGACTTGTCACTTTGTATTCCCTATAAAATAATATTTCTAGCCTCCTTTTTTGTTAGTGGTGTTTAGAAGCATAACAAACTTATTTTAGTGTGATTTCAGTCAACGAGTAGATGTTTAGTAATCTCATTAATAAATACAAAATGTCAATAGGCAAGTCAAGGAAATATGTTGTTAAATGGAAAATTGTGGAGCCTAGACTATACTCTGAAAGAGGTCATGTTCCTGAAATATAAGGAGACTGTTCTGGTTAGAAACAAGATGATCATTAAAGAAAGATGGACAATAAGTTCAAGTTGGTTGTATGCAGAAATCATGGAGGACTGTAAAAGCCTGGCCATGATCGATTGTATGCAAGAATAATAATAAAATGGAAGTTCTTATCAAAAAAAATCCTGAAAAGTAAAAGTCATCAGCTTATGCATTTTGAAATAAATTACACACTTTTATGAACTGCAAAACTAAATCAATAAAACTCATTTTTTAAAAAAGGGGGCCAGGCCATGGAGTGGATGCAGAACAAAATAGAGACATTAAGATTTTTGAGGAGGAAAGTGAAATTTAAGAAAAATTAGTCTGACAACAGTACCTAGTAAGTAGAAGACAAAAAGGGCAGGTCAACAGGCAGGTGCTTTCCAGCCATCTACATCTGCAATAATGAAGGCAGTGTAGTCTAACAGTTGGTTGGCTCTAGGGTCAGAAACATTGGTTTAAATCCCAGTGCTGACATTTGCCAGATGTTCACCTTTGGGCAAGACACTTGATTGCTTGAAGACTCAATTTTCTCATCTGTAAAATGGCGATGATAATATTATCTACTTCATGGAATTGTCATGAGAATTAAGTGAGATAATATATAAGAAGCACATAGCATCTGGCACATAGAAAACATGCAATAAGTTTTAACTGTCATTATTATCATGATCATTAAAATGGTGGCAATGGAAGTGGAAAGAGAAGGGAAAAGGGTCATTTTGAAGGGAGTGTGGTTAGGACACAGTAAATAACCCCAGACTTTCTAAGTCATCACTGAAGCTGAATGGTTTAGGAAGTTGGTGGAGCCTAAAACCAGGCTTGATCTAGACCCTCACTCCAAATGTGTCACCCTAAGTTCTGTCCACATAGGGCAACACATGGTCAGGACCATACTCTGAAGACTTCAGATTTAACAGCACTGTCTAATAGAAATTTTTACAGAGAAGGAAGTGTTCTATATCTGAATTGTCCAATATGGTAGACACTAGCCACATGTGGCTATTGAACCCTTGAATTGTGTCTTAGGCAACTGAAGAACTGATTTTTTTTTTTATTTTAGTTAAATTCATCTTATTAATTTAATTAACAAGTTTAATTGTAATTAAATTTAAATGTCCACATGTGGCTAGTGCTATATCCCTAGACACTAGCATAGCTACTGTCCTATCCAAGATGGTCAGTGTTCAGAATATAAAGGAACCCTGAAGTGCAGATTCACCAGTATTGCTGGCTGGTGGCTGTGAGTACAGAGGATGTAGTCATAGGATCTTTCCAAAGGTAGGAGTAGATCACAACAACAGCTGAGGTCATGATCATCTTAAGGCTAAAAAGTCCCACTCCTCACTTTACAGTTCAAAGCTAACTATGAAATGTTCTTGCATTATCCAACAGTTTATATAAATTCGAAGAATGGGTAGAGAAAAGGAAATGAGTTAGGAGGCAAGAAAATATGTGGGCAACGACGTTGAAGACAAAAGATCACCTTCCAATCAGAAAGAAGTTTGGGTCCATCTTCTCCTCTCGGTCTCTGTGTACAAGTAGAGCTTATGATGAAGGAAAAAGGAAGTAGTTTGATTCCACTTCCTTCTTTTTGCCTTCTCCATCTATCCTTCTACTTCCCTTTCAATTTTAATCCTTTGACTAACTGCTTCCCTCCCCTCTCTTCTTCCACAGTGGCGATGGCACAGAAAGAAACAGAAGCCTTCTGAGAAGCTCCTTTTGTCTTTCATAAGTGAAGTGGAAGAACCAGGACTGGACAGATGGAGAAATTGAACTGTGATGCAATTGAAACAAAGGCCTCAGCTGATCCCTGGGGGAGCACTGGAGCAGGAAGGCCCCTTCAGAGTTATCCTGAATTGAGGCAAAGAGGCCGGTCCTTTGAACTTTCCTGGCCCCAACATCAGTCAGTCATTGAATGCAGGCTGCCCCTAGGGAGAAGGCACAGACTTAGGCAAGGCAGCTCCCTTTGGCAGAAGACAAAGCCCAGAGAAAGAGGGAACTCCTGGAGACAAAACTGGCTGTCTTTTTCGGCAACCAACACTCCTAGCTGTCAACAGACAGAATGAGCCCATAAAAGTGGGGCGGGTGGGGGGGTGTGGGCAGCAGCCACTGAGGATCTATCCCCAGCTTTGCCACCAGCAAGTGAACCCGAACAACCCACTCAGCTTTCCTAAGTTTTCATTTCCTTATATGGATGTAAGGGAAGCAGAAGAGCCAAGTTCTACCTGATATACTTTGCATTCTGACTTTTTATTTTAAGAATTATTCTAATTTTCTGTTTCATTTGCAGTTTTGAAAATGATATTTTCAAGACAGGGCAAAGAGGAGAGAATCAGATGGGAATATTTTCTGATTTTCATAAAAACAGATGGTTCTATCTATGCACTGCTTCATTTAAAATAACCTCAAAGTCAGTATTTAGTTTCCATAAGCTGAGGATTTCTGACTTTCTTTTATCACTCCGCATCTTCACAAGGTATCTTGGTTTTATTATGCTGCCTGGCTTTGTCACTGTGCTGTGGAATCCATTGCTTTATTTTACGATCCTAAGTTGTATCTATTCACCTTTAAACACACATACACACGAAGACCAATTTTCACTGATGAATCTAAAAAAGACTTCAGCATACAATCTTATCAATGTCACTGTGATTGGGTAAGACTGCTTTTAAACTATCCCTGGGCAAAAGGTTGATAACCCATTCTTAAATGTCTCCAAGGTGCTCTGTAGGAATGCGATATATCTTTCATTCAAGGATCAGCAACCCCTACAGTTAGGAAGTTCTTTCTGATATCTAACCTAAATCTCTCCTACTGCAATTTCATACCACTTCCTTTTCATCCTTAATGAATTAGGAAAGGAGCTGGTAATCACCGTCAGTCACTTACCTCTTAGAATTTTCATATGTTTAACTTTACTAGAATTTATTTATACCCAAACATTGTCTCCTCCATGACATTTCATCCCACTTAGCTAGTATCTACTATTTAACTCTTAAGAAATATTATTTAGTCTTTTTAGTACATTTTCTAGCTTCTATATATATTTCATAAACTATGGCAACCAAACTTAATGAGTCTTTAAAACACCGTGAATGATGAAGTCTGTTAATTTGGGGGTTGGCATGTTACAATCTAACGTAGATTAGCTTTCAAATTGCCTTAAACTATCCCTACATTAAAAATGTATATCAGATTGTTTAACCTCAAGGAAGAAGCAGTTTTCCCACAAGATCTATTTATAAAGTAGGATAGCATCTTCCCTTACATGGGAAGCTAATATAACTAATATTGACGTATATCAGATGCAAAGTGTTTTTAATGCTAACTCTTTCCAAATAATCTTAAAATAACAAGACTCACTTTGGCTGTTAGAGTTTGGTTTTGAAAGACAAACATTTTAACTATTATTAGTTCAATAATCAATACTTGGGAAGTAATTGTTTCCTCCCAACGCAGTCTTCATGACATCATTGACTAAGGTGAATTTCTTGACATTGTTCCTTGCATTTAACAATGTATTACATGTAACATCTTTCCTGATATTTATAAAATTAGAAAGAAAAATGAATGGAGCTACTTAGATTTTTTCTTTTAGCATATAAGGTTAAAAAGAATTACCCACACAAAGGTAAAACCAAACTCAAAGTTTATGTTTTGAGGAACATATGGATAAAGCATAAAAAATTATAATTCACTTTCTACATGATGTGTCAAATATAAAAAGTTTACAACATTTGTGGTGGTTTCTATATTCTATAGAAGTATAAATTTTATACTTCCATGGAAAGTAAGTATCTCATATATATTTGTATTTTAGGATACAGGCACCTTTTATGAACCTCTTTGATAACTTTGTCATCTCCTTCTGAAAGTTGGCTACCAACAAGTGCATCTCAATATGAGGATCTCATGACACTGTAATTCGGGTGTCCACTGGTCTGTAGGTATGGTGACTGTCACCTCCACCTCTTGTATTCATGCTGCCCTTGACTGTCTCCCAATTCTCACTGGTGAGCACTGGGCTGACCCGTCTGATGCTGCTGTGGCAAGCATTCCACAGCTGCCTACTCTATACACAGGCTGAGGAGGGCAGCTGAGTGGTTGTGCAAAATCTATTTGCACAAATATATCTTCCCCATTTACACCCAGTCATACATTCAAGCATGTAAAGAATGCTTTACACTTGGGTGGTAGGTGCTTTATATACATTATTTTTAAAATTCTACACTAAACGTTTGATATAAGTATTATTGTCGATATTCTACATCTTAGAAAATTAATTTCAGAAAAATTAAATATCTTGCCCAAGCCACATAGTCAGTAAGGGACGGAGATGGGATTTGAATAGGTGTTTCTGACTACTGCATTGGCATTTCCCACTATATGCTGTGTGTCCCCCACTCCATGTTTGGGCAAGATAGTTTAGTGGTTCAGAGTAGGGACTGTGAAGTTATCTGTCTGGTTTCGAAACCGCTTCCCAGGTTATGGCCTATTTGTCATCTCTATGCTTTAGTGCTATGATCTGCAAAATGGGTATAAAAACAGTGTATAACTCACAGGGTTGGTATAAGCATTAAATGTGCTAGTATGTGTAAAGTGCTTAGGATAATGCTTGCTATATAGTAAATTCCATTAAATTAGCTATTATTATTATTTTATTTTGATCATGCAATAAAAAGATCTTACTGAAAGGCAAATGATGTAAAGGGAGGAAGAGAGGTAGTCACACACTAATTCAATAGCCCATTATAGAGTCTGAGAATTGATAACTAGTCACCTAGCAGACCTGCAGGGAAATGGAGACATCGAGCACGTCTGTTTGACTATTGGACAAGGGAGATGGAGAAGTGCTACAGGTGCTGATCGCTGGGGAGCAAGGGACACCAGAAGCCTAGAGAGGGTTGGATCAACAAGAAGGAAGCACACGGCTTCTGCTTTAAAGTTTTCCTGAAAGTCAGCTCTGATTGTGTTTTATATTATGTTGTTGTTGTTGTCGTTGCTGTCATTGTCATTGTTGTTGTTGTTAGCCTTGTGGCATCATTTTGGTCCACTCTATTTTAAAGATAACAATTGTCTTATGTTGATCCACTACTCTCCCAGGATGGTCGTTCAATAAAAAATTTTTTTTGCTTTAACTCGGGCATACTAATGGAATTTTGAAACATCATTATTCATTTTTATTTAACATCAAATATGTGGGGGAACAATTATAAAACTATTTGAAGTTATATATGGGACCTCTATTAAATCTAGGCCTTAAATTTTCACTATTTCCTAATTTGAGTCAATATCTGGTGCCTAATAAAGTCCACGGTATATGTGATAACATTCCAATATCCTTTATTCTTCTTGATTTGACTTTCGACTTCTTTAACATTCTACTTCTTTGTCAATTAGAGCCTCAGAGGATGGTGTTCCTCCTAGGTGGCAGACTTCATGGCAGCTTTCAACTCTGTCTTGTGCCTGATACCAAGATCTTAAGACACTCTAATCATCTTTTCACGCTTTTAAAATTAAAGCATTGGTGGCGTGATCAAAGGCTGGGATTCCACTGAGAACTTCCCCAGAGGATCTAATCTGACTCCCTGTACATACTAGCTGCAAAAATAGAAAAAATTTTATTCGTTTACAATATTCTTTATGTAAAGAATTGTATTATGCAAAGGAAAGGGTCATAAACGTTACTAAATCATCAGAATAAAGAAGAATCCACTTAGACCTTCATTTCTCAAATTGTTGCACAGTCAGAGCAATTCAGATTTCCCACTACCAGTCCAAACAAGCAACTCCTATATTAAAGCAGCAGAAACCTGAATGCTTACTTCACAACACAAGGCCAGTGGGAGCACGCCACATTATTATGAAAGCCTCAGTGAATTTTTAATAACGTTCAATATTCACTCCTTTGTGTGCCTCCAATAAACTATACCCTAATACTTGGAATGAGTATGCATAATTGCATGTGTGTTTGTTGGTGTATCAAAGATACCAACTCATATTACTTTAATCCAATTCTGTGAGTTTATAGCAAACCCTACTCAGTAGTTACCATTGTGCTAGCACTTTGGTGGATAAAAAGAAATAAAAACTAAGATATTTTAAGTATGTATAGGTTATCACCATTTACAAAGCACTTTCAATGAAAAAGTTTCATTTTTCATGTGTAATAATCCTCTGTGCTAGTTTGGTTAGGGCCAATATTACTGTCCTCAATTTAGAGATTAAAAATCAAAATGAACCAACCAAGCAAAAAACAGTTTAAATAATTTGCCTACAGTCACAGTTAGAAAGTTGCAGAGCTAAGACCCAAATCTTGGTCTTCTATATCAAAAAAACAACAGGTTTTCTGCTCTTTAAATGGCCTACAATCTCATTGCTGTGACAAAGATTTCACAGAAACGTCGCCTTAAAACCTCTTGAAACAAGACAGACAATAAATAAGACATAGTTGCCAAAATGAAGAGAAAAGACAAAAGGCATTCATCAGGTTGGAAAGTAAGATAAGGCTTTGTGGTCTTTTTTGGTGGGAAAGAAAAATCTTCCTAGAAGAGTTGGAACTTCATGTGTTCCTATCCTGGACCAAAATGTGTTCCTAGAATGTGTACACGCAGATGAGGAAAAGCCTAAAAAAGAAAAGGACAAAAAAGTACAAGATAGGAGAGTATACCATTATCTTTAAAGAGTAAAAATAGGAATAATTTTAAGGTAAAATAATGAAATAGAAGCTGGATAAATATATGCTAAAAAGATATAAAGGAAAGATACACTCATCATGGCATAGCATTGTTTTTAATCTATTATTTGTTAACACAGAATCCGAAAATTATCTCATATTCTGTGATGACATTAGGAGTGCTTCCTCAGGTTAAAAAAAAAGGTGCGAATGCGTCATAAAATGTTCTAGATCTGAAAATTTAATATTTTCCATATTATTTAGAAATTAGGTATAATTTTTTCCATCTATGAGTATCAAATGCTCTATTTTGCCTCTTTGCCTCAGTAAACATGTTGTTCTTCAGCATTTAGCTCGCACAGAGCCATCATCAACTCATGGCTTAGTCATGAAGTTCAAGAACTGAAACTTGGGGAATTATCCATATAAATGGACATGTTTGACCTGTACAGCACTACAGAAAACAAAATATTTCTTTCTAATGGATGAATCATAACATAATAGGGACCTTCTCACAAAACAGCTTGACTCTTTTTTAACTTGCAATTTTAAAATAATTTAATAAGCACAAAAGATTTCAGTAAATGTTGGATTTAGGAGAAGGAAATAATTCACCAAGTCCTTCGCTGGAATTTGACTCTGTATTTCAGAGGTCCTCAATCTAACCCATGGATTAGAATCAACTGCAAAGCTTTATATAAAAAGTGCTTGCTGACTCAGAACCTCTGAAGGTGCTGCCTGGGCTTCTTTGTCTGAAAAAAAGCTCCACAAGTGATTCTAAGGCACAAGCGAGATTGAGAATTCTGATATAAGCAATACATAAATAATTCTTCTGTGAGCTTTCTCTGAGAGCAATTAGTTAGGATATTGCTGTACAAACTTTAAAAAGTGCTCCCTGATAAGGAGAATTTGACCGCTAAGAAGAGTTACCACAATTTCGTCGCTCCACAAAGCAGCTGTCCTTCCGCAATCTGTACACCTCCAGGCTATCCCACTTTCAGCAGCTGCGATAAATTCCAAGCATATTTTCAGTGCAAACCAACCCAACCTTTGAATCTAAATCCCTCCAAGTCTCTCCTAAAGTTTAACTGTAAATGTTCACTTTGGGTCAACTTTCCCTTTGCCTTGTATTAGTCAGCTGGTATGGTTTAAACATTTATAGATAGAAAAGCTCAGATATGATTCATATTTTGTTGTAGTCAAGTGTTAGCCGGGTTGATCACGCTACCAAGTACTTGACTTCTACCGACATTTGAAAATAATTACTGTCAATGAATCTTGGCTTTTTTTCCTTTAAAAATGATCATGGAACTTATGCAATAAATATTTATTGGGACTCTACTATTGCTGGACACTGTGATATGCACTGAGAATACAATAGCACCCTTAATTTTTCCTTATTCTAGTATGAGAGCGTTCACTTGAAAAATGTTTATTGAATGGAAGTAAAGATGCATAAGGTGTAATTTCTACATTCTGGAACATCACAGTATGTGTGAAAGAGGCACATTTATAAACAAAACATCCTCTACAATTTGGTAAGTGGCATGGAAGAAGCATTAAGAAATTCCATGCAATCTCAAAGGAAAGCAACCCATATGGGGAAAGTCAGTACAGGCCTTTCAGAAAAAGCGGCTTCTGAACTGGAAGAATGAATGGAATTTTCCAGGCAGAGAGAAGG
This sequence comes from Equus quagga, assembly GCF_021613505.1. Taxonomy (NCBI): domain Eukaryota; kingdom Metazoa; phylum Chordata; class Mammalia; order Perissodactyla; family Equidae; genus Equus; species Equus quagga. Next base: position 30,309,936 of record NC_060285.1, read on the forward strand.
AGAAAGAATATTCCAAACAGAAATAGCATGTGCAAGTCTCTGAAGCAAGAAAATCATGGCACATTCGGGAAAGAACGAAACTTCATGGAAAATTTGGCGCAAGACTTGCCGACACTCTCTATGGCCACCTTGTCATCATTCTTGATAACTTCACCAGACCTATATATACCCATCCAGTTGCTCAGCCTCTAGTCTCTTCACTTCCAATCACTGTACAAAAAGGCAGAGTGAGGGAGAATTCGTTCTCTCTGGCTGTCTTAGAGCTGGGATGTCAGTCTTCTCCTACTTTTGGACACAGACTGAAACTGTATCATCAGTTCTCATGGTTCTCAGGCCTTCAGACAAGACTGGAACTACACCTTCGGCTCTCCTGGGTCTTCAGCTGGTCAAGTGCAGATCTGGGGGCTTCTCAGCCTCCATAACTGTGTAAGTCAATTTCATATAATAAATGTATATATGCATGTGTATGTATGTGGACATGTATGTGTGTGTGTGTGTCCTATTGGTTCTGTTTCTCTAGAGAACCCAGACTAATACAGTAACAATCTATAAATAAAATAGGTGAATTAACGATGTTATGTGTAGCTACAATATGGCAGAGAAATTAGGATATAAAGCTAAGGAGATATCAATAATAATAATAACAAGAGTTAAATGTATTATGGCTTAATTATATACAATATACTCTGCCAGACACTTTAAATGGGGCATCTCACTAAATCCTTATAACCCTGTAAGGTGAGTACTTTTATTATCTCCATTTTACAGAGAAAGGTACTGAAGCTCAGAAAGATTAGGTAACTTTCTAAGGTTACATTATTATAAATGTTTTGTTTTAATTCATTTCCCAAATAGAAATATCTTTCTGCATTATTTCTGTTCTTTCAAATCAAGTAAGCAAGAAGAATGTACTGAGCTTGCTATTATGTGCCCTAGATGATTTCCTTTAAGGAAATGGAGCCACTGATGGTGAGCACAGACATCTTCCTGCCTTCAAGAAATATTAGGTCAAAAACACTCCAAACCCATGATGTCTTTGGACAACCTTTCCATTCTTCAGTTCTGTAACTAGTTATTTGCAATAGAAAAAAGCAATTCTAAGAGCAAAATAACTACTAATTACAAGCAACTGTAAATAAGAAAAATGGAGTTCAATGAAGCATTTTAAACCATGTGTTTCATTTCAGAAATGTGGAGTCCAGGTCATTAGGAACGTGGGGATTACTTCTACTCTAAAGACTAAAATGTCTGTCCCTGGCAGACTTAATTAAAAAAATAAAAACTGAAAAACAAACCTTGCTCTCCCACATGATACAACCATCTAGATCAGGGATGCGCAAGCTTTTCCTGTAAAAGACCAGATAGCAAATATTTTAGGCTTTGTGGACCACAGAGTCTGTTGCAACTGTTCAACTCTGCTGCTGTAGCATGAAAACAGTCATAGACAATAAGTAGATGAATGGATATGCTGTGTTCCAGTAAAACTGTATTTCCAAAAACAGATGGTGGGCTGGATTTAGCCTGAGGGCTGTAGTTTGCCCAATCCCTCATCTAGAATTTTAGGTATGGTATTCCCAGATTAGAAAACGTAAGCGGAGAAAGACAGCCTCCTCACTCTGACGCAAATTACTTATTCATGACTTCTAACCCGGTGAATACTATTACTTATAAGGAAGAATAGGTCGAGAAAGCCTAGAAGGTAGCAGTAGTTACAAGATTGTGTCTCTACTGGAGCCTCTTATAAATCAGCAACTACAAAAGAACCTACGTATTAAAGAACCCAAGCAATTACCCCTTTAAGACAGGAATCCATCATTTTGCTTAATGTTATCTTTCATGAGCGGGCTCTTAAAACATTATTGGTTCCTTCACATAAATTCCATTTTGCTACAGATATTTACCTGTCCTAGACAAAGCAGATTTGTTACTTACCCTGCAATTTGGTGATGTGTAAGCTGAGGCATAGATGCCAATTAGATAAAACGATATGCAAGTTACTTTTTAGGTTTTTTCTAATTGTCTACCCAACTTCTAATTAAACATATTCATTCCATGGAAAACTTTCACAGACAAAATTTTCAAGTTTATTGATCCCAATTAAGTTCCAAATCATAATTAATTGGATTGGGGGGGTCTATAGTGCAAATATATGAGATTGTCTTCTCAGGACCAATTTCTGAGAATCAGCCTCCACCCACCTACATGGTTCCCATGATGCTACATACTCCCACCCTTAAGCCATCATTAAATGGTCTTATATTGGTTTGCTAGGGTTGCTGTAACAAAGTGTCACAAACTAGATGGCTTAAACAACAGAATTTTATTGTCTCATAGTTCTGGGGGCTAGAAGTTCAAGACAAAGGTGCCAGCAGAGCTGGTTCTTTCTGAGAGCTGTGAGAGTGAATCTGTCCCACACCTCCTTCCTAGCTTCTGGTGGTTTGCTGGCAATCTTTGACATTCCTTGGCTTGTAGATGCTTCACCCCATCTCTGCCTTCATGTTCATGTGGTATTCTCCCTGTGTGCCTGTTTGTCTCTGTGTCCAAATTTCCCCTTTTTATAAGGACACCAGTCCTGTTACATTACGGTCCACCTGATGACATCATCTTAACTTGATCATCTACAAGGACCTTATTTCCAAATAAGGTCACGTTTGCAGTACTGGGGTAAGAACGTCAACATCTTTTGTGGGGACACTATTCAACCCATAACAGGTCCTAAGGTCTCCCAAGCTAGGGCAACAAGACTCCTTTCTGGGGATTTTTAGAAATGGAACTAAGATAGTCCAGATGGCTGAAGGGATCATATATACAACTCAAGAGCTATTAGCCAAAATGTTTTCTACCACACAGGGAAATCTCAGCAACAACAAGAGACAAGAAAACTAACATGCACAAGAGATGAAAAACGTGGAGTTGTGATGGCCTTTGAGTCCCTGGTGCCAGCTGTTTCTGTGGCTCAACCTCAAACCCATCTACCCTTTACAATGTTTCCTTCCAATCCATAGGCCTCTGTAACTTTCAAACAAGAATGCTAACATCTTTAACATCTCTTAACAATTAATCTTCAAATATCTGTTCTCCACTGTATTCATTAGCAGATTCCATAGCAAGACAGGATTCCAGGGAATGCTTCATAATGCTAAAAATTATTGCAGAAATTTATTCCACACCAAGAATAAAGTTGTATGACACCCAACATGTTATTGAATACATAAATATTCTAGTCAACAGAAATGAAAAGTCATCAAGAGACATTAAGAATGTTAAGAATAGAGAAAACAATGTCAATAAGGATTAGATAGAGGCCGTTAAAATTTTGACATACAATGGCACAAACTTACTTTATTGGCCTTATGGAGTCAGCTAATTTCTCTTCCTTAACTGTCTTCTGCTGAACATGTCCTCCTTCCACAGCTTTGATACATATTTCTCAATATATTTGACAAATATTTATTGAGTATCTTTCATATGCCAGGCAGTGTAACAAAAACAAGTGGCTACAAAAATCAATAAGACTTACAGTTCTTGTTCTCAAAGGTTGTACAATCTAGGGTATACACATCCACACATACAAATATATATATATTTGGATAGATAGATAGATAAGTAGATAGATATGTGTAGGTTCTGAGTGTGAAAATTCTTGTTCTCCAATTGGAATTGTTATATTGTATGTGACAATATATTATAACAGGGATCCAGGCTTGAATGTAAGGTAGCTTCATCCTAGGATTTACGTATATCTGGAGATACCTGGAAAGCTGTGGGACAGGAATTCTAGAGGATTATTTATTTGAGAGGTGAGAAGCCTACAGGAAAAGAATTCATCCTGAAGGCAGAGAAAATCAAAGACCAATCACATAGTCGTACTCACTAACAGTTTTCCTCCAGCTCAGCCCCATGGAGTCCTGAATACCGCGAAGGGTAAAAACTAAAAGGAAGAGGCATTTCATCCACCAAAATCTCCATGGGTCATTGAGAGTGCTGGTCAACCTCATTACCACTGTTGGTGGCTTTGGCAACAGCAGGACGACGCAACCGTCAGTTATCCACGTTGAACAATATCAACATTGAGCAACCAAAAGGGGATGACAAGACCTCAACACCAATGACTTTATAAGTAGGGGTGACATAATGGCCACTTTTGGTGTCATTACCACAACGAGCCCGAAAGGGAGAAAATACAGTACCCGACACGGTAGTCAAGAGGACCACTTCCCAGTCACGTGTGAGCCCACTTTGTAGGGAGGCCCAGAACTATTTGAGAGAAATGTATGAGGACTGGACTTCTACCAAGGAGAAAGGAGAAGACAGAGGATTCCTGTTTTATAACTGTTTTTGTCATCTCGTTTTTGTCACTGAGTTGGTTTAACCTAGGGAACAAGGGTTGATTTTAAAAAGTGCATTTTTCTAAGAAATAGTAAAATAAATTGTTCTATATATTTTCAACTATTCTGTAGCGTTTGTGGTCTTACCAGTTTCTTAGATATTTTGGTTGGATAGTGAAACCATTTCATGTCTCATTATACAAAAAAAAAGTCACAATAACATTTGTGATGGTTTCATCTGAATGGTACCACAGGTTTCAAAGGTAAAGACTCAGACATCAGAAAATCTGTAATGGTAGGTTTTGACCTTTTCTTGGTTTTTTATTACAAAAGGATGCTTTTAAAAATTATAATCAAAACATCTGGGTCATATACCCAATACATATTTAGATTATAGTAAAATATTGTCTTTCAATTTAAAATATCATTTTTTAAACCATACAATAAAATGTCCTGTAATTCACCTTTCTAATTTCCCTTAAAATTGCACTTACATTAGTAAGCAATACATTTTTTTTTTTACTTTACACACTTAGTTTTTAGAGATTTATAAAATCTATGTTATTTTGTTAACACTCCAGGTTGAAAATGAGATCTTGTTAACACATTATACTGGAATTTTATTGTTATAAGGATTGAAAGAACCTTCAAAAGCTTTCTGGTTTAGGCCTTAACTTTCAATGTAGAGTCATTAAATTGTAATTTCCAAAGTGAATTCCAGAATACAAGTGCCACCAGTTTTTTTTAACACATGGTTTATGATGTTCTGAATTATTCAGTAAGAAGGATAATTTCCAAAGTCAACTAAGTTTAGGAAACTCTTGGTTAATCTTCAACTGTCTTCAAAGCTGATCTTCAGACAATCTATTCTTCTGAAATATAATTTATTCTATTTGCCCAAATTTCTAGCTTCAGAAGGTTCATGTAGGGTTAATATCGGGAAGACAATAACCTTCTTTGTCTGGAAATATGAAGGGCTGGTCCAGGGCCAAGGATGTCCCTAGGGCAGAGCAAAAGTCTCCCTCAGCTCTTTCTTTCCAAACTCTTAAAAGAGATCAGCAAACAGGCTCCTGTTCTGCCAATACGGAAGGCCTTCTCCCATCCCTGTGCATGAGTGTCATCCCTAACTTTGGTTCAGAGAATTGAATTTAAAATCGTATCGATCAACAAAGTGAATTTATCAATTTAAAACTGTGCCATACTCTATAGAATGGTTATTATTATTTTGAGTTGTAAATTATTCAGGAGAGAAGTTCTAGAGCCTGTGGGACTTTTTAAAATAAATAATTAAAGTACATCGAGGCAAAAAAAAATTTTCTTAATGTTTATTTTAAACTACAAAGTGGTAGGGGCCGCCCAGTGGCATAATGGTTAAGTTAATGTGCTCCACTTCAGCCCGGGGTATGAGGGTTTGGATGCTGGGCGTGGACCTACACACTGCTCATCAAGCCATACTGTTGCAGCATCCCACATACAAAATAGAGGAAGATTGGCATAGATGTTAGCTCAGGGCCAATCTTCCTCACCAAAAAAACAAAACAAAACCCAGAAAACAGAACTGACATTAAATTACAAAGTGGATCATGACAATAATCTTTGAACAACCAAAGAGCTGTCTACGGGACAGGTGAGTGATCTGAGAAAATGCATTTGTCTTTCTTGCCATAGGAACCTGATGTTTGGAGAGTTCAATACACATTTTTTCAAATATTTCACTTATTTCCATACCTCATAAGCATGACTTCTGTACATAACAACACTTAGGAGATGATATCAGCAACTGCTTACATGAAACCACAGTGCAAAAATGAGGTTAGAAAATACCCAGAAAAAAATGAAAGACCAAAAGCTTCCTATTTTTCAGCTTTATATAAGGGGAAAGGGTGTGGTTAATGAAATAATGCATTTAAAAACAACCAGAGTACTGTTGAGATGACTAAGGCCTTCCGTAGTTGTTTGAGAATATATTGTAACATTGTTTTAAGTGAAGATGTTCTAAAATCAGGTATTTTATTATATGAAGTGTTAAGCCTAGGGCATTGTGTGTCATAATTTAAAAGTGCCTTAGCATTTCTGAAGCCCTCTCCTTACCTAGAAGAATAAGAGGAACAGATTAACTAGAAGAAAAAAGTAGAGATGGCTCAATTGGAAGCAGTTTTTTGAGAAAATAGAAAATTCAGAGAGAAATTTTAAGTAGAACTTTTAAAACGAAAAAAACCTCCAGAGAAAAAGGAGAATAGAAAACATGAGGGGGAAAAAAAAAGAAAAAGGATAGAAAACCATAGTAAAAGGATTAAAAATAAATTCGTATCAAATATATGTTGCCTTAATTCTTTTTCCTTCCAAAAAGAAAAAACTATTTTGAAGGAAAAGTTGGCTAAATTGTCAAACACAAACTATAACCACCCAAGAATTACAGAACTGAAACTTTTCTGTCATCAAAGTAGCCTTTGTCTTCACAATAACATGTCCTGCCGGGCGTGTCTGGAACACAGCCCTCACCCTATCTGCCATGTGATCCCATGGTTCACTTCCTGCTCCTTCCATCATGTGTAGCCCATGTCCACAGGGGAATATACTAGTCACGGTGGTCTCAGGGTACTGGAAATAAAGCTTTAGGAGTAGAAGATTCCTTGTCCATAGGTAGCATAGAGAGATAATGAGAGCTTTGTAGCTACCAGTAAACTAGTTCAAGCAAGTATCATTAATGGATGCTAAACCCTTGGTCTCAAAGTATTACTCCATAGATAACTTATGAATTAAAAAGAGGAAAGTTCATCCTTACAATGGCGAAATCTGGCCGTCACCATCTTAACTGAGTAATCAAACTAAGCATCAGCAACAGTGAAGCAACCTGACACTCACCTCTGTACTATTCCTGCCAAAATATTTCAACATAAGTCTAACTATGAGGAAACAATCAAGCAAACACAGAATGTGGGACACTCTGTGTGACAAATGACCTGACTTTTCAAAAAAGATAGTAGCATGAAAAACAAAAAACGGGGAAACTGTTCCGTTAAGAGAGATGGCAGATCTGATACTCAATTGCTATGTGTGATCCTAGATTGGTTCTTAGATAGAAGAAAATAGAGCTATAAAAAAGTCAGGGGACAGTTACAGAAATTTAAATATATATGATACGTTAGGTGATGTCATTGAATTATTATTACTAGTTTTTTTCAGTGAAAAGATTTGTTATGTAGGAGAATGCTCTTATTCTTAAGAGACGCAGCTTGAATATAGTTGGAGGTGACAGGATGTCTGCAACTTATTTTCAAATAGGTCACCCAAATACTCTGCGTGTGTGGAAAGACATAAATCAAATGTAGCAAAATAACAATGGGTGAACTAGTTAGAGGGCATACAAGTGTTCCTTGTACTATTCTAAAATTTTTGTAGGTTTAAAGCGTTCTAAAGAAAAAGTTGGAAGGCAAGGTAGTATTGGGAAATTGTTGGCCTTGAAGTTAGAGAACTTGGAACCTCAAACTGGTATTTTTATCTTGAGCAAGGTACTCTTACCCTCTGAGCATGGAAAGGATAATCTCACTGATCTACTCCATAAGACTGTAGACTGTCGGAAGGATGAATAATGTACGCAAAGGGGGTGTTTATAAACTGTAAAGCATGCCAGCGTTCTTAATCTGGAGTCCAAGGATAAAAGATAGGTTTCCATGAATTTGGATGCGGGAAAATTACACCTTTGCTTTCAGTAGGCTCTAAGTGAAGTCTAACATTTCCTCCAATTATACACATAGGCACTGGTGAACATGTCATGTGTCTAGTACATAGTAAGAGCTTGCTAACTGTTAGCTCTGTTATCATTATGGTTCATTTTTTCAAGTTGCACAATGAGGGTCATGAAAAGTACGAGTCAGTCATGGAGCTCTTACAATCCTGCATCCTCTTTTTCCTTCCACATCTAAAAGGACACACCTACTCTGAGCCAATACTATGTGACAGACGCTATATCACTGACTCATGCTTTCCAGGGCCTTCACTTGTGAACCTTAAAAAAACTGAATTGTAGTGTTAGCAGAGCTAACTCAACGTATTCATGACTGGGTTCCTGGCCTCCACCACCATCACCTCCAAAAGAACCCTGCTCACTCAAAGCCTCTCCCGTAATAGCATTTCATCAGTCCAGGTGCTTGGGTCAAAGGCATTGGAGGCATCCTTGACTCCTCTTTTCTCCAACCCAGTTCTACTCCTTCAGAAAATTCTGTTGGCTCTAACTTTAAAATATATTTAAAACTCTGACTACTTTCCACCACCTCCACTGCTACTACTCTGGTCCAAGCTACCATTATCTCTCACCCAGGGACTAATGCAGGAGCCTCCTAACAGGTCTCCTTGCTTCTTCTTTTGCTCCGTTGCATCTATTCCTTATATATAGAATCGTCCTTTTAAAAAATGTCACATCATGTCACTCCTCTCCTTAAAACCTTGCAGTAGTTCTCATTTCCCTCAGAGTAAAAATCAAAGAGTTTCAAGTGCTTTCAGGAATCTATATGATCTGACCTCCCCTTGCTTCTGCTACCACAACTCCTACCGCTCTGCCCCCACCCCCGTCCACTCAAACTGTCCTGGCCACACCGGCTTCCTTGTGGTCCCTTCAACATGCCAGGCATGCTCGCACCTTAAGACTTTGGCACTGCCTGTTCCACTGCCTGGAATGCTTTTCCCCAGCTACTCATGGGGCTAATTCCATCATCTCCATGTCTCAGCTCAAGTCACCTCCTTAGTAAAGCCTACCCTGACAATCCTATTTAACACAGCAACCCACTCAAGATGCCTAATCCCCCTTACCCTGTGCTGCTTTTTGTGTCTATAGTCCTTATCACCTTCTAATATAGGAATAATTTAATTATATATTGTCTATCTCTCCCTGCCAGATTATAAGCCCCATAGAGGCAAAGATCTTTTTTCGTTTACTCATAGATTTTTTTAATTGTGTTCATTTATTTATTTTTGTTTGAGTATTTTTGTTTATTTTTTCCATTTTTCTTGTAGTGAAATCCACATAACATAAAATTTACTATCTTAATCATTTTCAATGTACAGTTCAGCTGGATTAAGTGCATTCATACTGTTGTGCAACTGTCACCACTGTCTCCAGAACTCTTTTCATCTTGCAAAACTGAAACTCTATACTCGTTGAACAATAACTCCCCATTCCTGTGTACTCATGTTTCATAAGCACCTAGAACAGAGCCTACCACATAGGTACTTAATATATTTTTGTTGACTGACTGAATGAATGCCTGTCACAAAACTTCAAATATTATCTCTATGGGGAATGTTTCCAAATTTATAACTCAAACAGATTCTGTTTTAAAGTCCCTCAGTTCTGTCTAAATGATGCCCTTCTCTGTACTAACCATTTGAAACATGGGCTGTGTGCCTCTCGCATCTATATATTCTCCAGTGTCATTGACATATTATCTTAAACATAGCAAAAAAGTCTAATAAGTGATTAAATGACTGAATATCAGAGCCATGAAGGTTGGGCCTCCACCTACCTCAAACCCAACCTCACATGTTTAACACCTACGTAGTCCCAAATCTGCCAGTATGTTAAGGCTGTGATGTTCTGAATAAGAAGGGAATATGCAGTCAGTTATAAAACACACAGAACCATATTTTCAATACCATAAAAACCAAGGTTTAACCTGACATATTAATGGCCTTACTTTAAGATGCTACTGCATTGTGGGCCAACAGATGAGAAAAGATGGGAAGCAAGGAAGAATCTAATGAGTATATCCACACCAGGAACTGGGGACAAAACCACAGGTTTCCAGGAGTTCTAGCTGCTCACGGATCTACTAGTTCTCTTGAGGGGAAAATTGAGTTGGAAAACCTAGGAAACCATCATTGACACCCACCTGCCCAAAAAGAAAAGGGAAGATGGACCATCCACCTAAAGTAGGAAAAAAGTCAAGATGTTTAAAGTCCATCCTGTGATACTTGTTACTAGTAATAGGAAGGAAACTTTTCAGGAAGACATATTATTATGTCACTCAAATATACTTCCTCCTAGCCCTTAGGAAACACTCCAGATTCTTTGGCAGAAGGGCATGTAATCTAAGAGTCAGGCTAACACTGGGATCCTAGAACAGAGCTGTGAGCAGTGGTGAGGAGGGGCCCCTTCCACATTTCTGTGAGAAAGGAAGGGGAAGCAGCTGCAGCAAGAGGACAGGTGGAGGGAGCAGAGCCAACTGGGCAAGGGTAGCAGAGTGGAGAATGAGAGCTACCACAGGAGCAAAGCTTTAATGGCCACTGTGGAGAGGGCATAAGCAAGGAGATGTAGGAAGCCTGAGAAGTCCGGGGGCTTAAATAGGTGGACTTTAAAGTTAAACCCTGGAAGCCCTTATTTATCGCTCCTGCTCTAGTGGGCTATTATTAATCTAAGGAAAGAGGAAGCACAATTAGATCAACTCAAGTGAATTACCTCTTCTTCAAATTGAAGATTCAACCATGAAATGAGTCACGGAAGGTCTGTGTCCTAAGTCATAGATATCCTGTATTCCAAAATTTCACACTGGTTGAATTTTTCATCAAACTGTAAGTTAAACCTTTCCATAAGATTAGATCTGAAAAGTTGAAACTGACTTCTGATGGCTATTGAACAAAGTGATATAGTCTCCTTCATGTTCCAGACCCTTGTTCCTCATCCAGTGCCTCTATTTTTGAAAGCTTCTCTTGTGACACCTAGATGAAAAGCTATAGGATTTGGGGGGGGGGGGGGGGGGGGGGGG